>NW_027224449.1:0-27475 GCF_023699985.2 Odocoileus virginianus | reverse complement strand
TTCCCTGTGATATATGACATATTCCCTTAATGAAAGCTGATTATCCTCTCAAAAATCTCATTTCTCTAATCTCCAATGTGTGTTCTGAATAAACCTTTGACGAATGCTTGTCTATATCATTTGAATGTAAAAACATATATGTTTTATCATTGTTGTTCACTCAATCATGTCAACTCTTTGTGACCCCATGGACTACAGAACACCAGACTTCTCTGTCCTTCACTATCTCCCAGTTATTGTTTCAAACAAAGCCCTGATATTGTAATTTTAATAATCTAATAATTTGTTTCATTAGCTTCCTTTAATCAAAGCAGACATCCTTATGAATGGGAGCTACACTTTCCTGACTTGGAGTTTTCATTTTTTATATAAGAGATTTATATCACTTTTTCCTACAATATTAAAAATTATTGTGCCATAATTTTACATATTACCTTTCAGTTCTTGTCTATCCACAAACAATTTTAAAATAAAAGCTATTCTAATATGCATGGAAACTTGGTTTTAGTCTTTTGAAACTAAGTTGTATTTTCCAGACTGCTTGATAATCTTTGGAATTGATCTTTATTTAAAAGCATAATGTAAATTAACATTGATATGGCACACATATTTCACCACTTCCTTTTAATATTTAACGAGTTTTTGTTTTTTCTAACTTTAGGAAAATATGCATATAATTATGGCTTCTAGTGTAACTATTACATTACGGTAGACTTCCACCATTTTATTCTTAGTTACCTTTATATTATTATTTTCTTTCTGGATTTAGTCATGTATGACATCAACCCCAGCAAATGAGTACCATAATTTTCTCACACCCTTAATAACACTGGGAATATCATTTTATTGTGTGAAGATAGTAGACACAAATGCAACAAAAAAACATCCATGTATCAAAAACAACTTATTGGAATTCAACTTTTATTTATTTTGCTATTTCTCAGTTTTATAGTATAGTATCATAGCTACTGTGATATTTAATCTCAAGAAGAAAAAATCCTTTGCTTGGATGAATTTTCACTTGAGAAGTAAAATTAAAAAAAATGGCTCCAGACTAAAAAATAATGGAAATATTGATAACTTGTCTTTGTCACTCACTCTTAACAAACAAATAAAGATGGCTTGTTTACCCTTGAAGATCTCAACCTATTCACAAGCACCATATTTTTTAAAGGAAAAGGGACAAACAGTAGGAGCTTGAATTACAAGGACCTTGGATCACTAACCAGTTGAATACTTTTAGAGAACAGATTTTGAACCCCTCCTTTTTTCTATTTTCATATTCCAATATTACTATTAATAAATAAAGATCCTTTAATTTTATATTTTTGGGTTGGATGAGTTTGGAAATATTCATTTTCCATTTTCTTGCTTATTTAAATACAATAATTGATTATCATGGAAAATTGGTACACAGAAAGTAACTAATTTTAATTTTCCTTAAGCCTAGTATTTTACAAAGTAATCATTATGTACATATCAATGTGACCTTATCCTTCATAAAGTAACATAAAATACTTTGACCTTTTCTTAATTGGAAACCTCTTTATGTCTGTGTAACATTCTAATGCAAAATCTGTCACGTGATAGTCAAATTCCTCTTTGTGATCACAACCAACGCACCCTTCCAGGTGTTCTAGTTACATACGTACAGCCTCTGGTCTGTCTGGCCTGCCTGTGCCTAACCAAGTATTGAATGCACGTAGTCCTCACTTTGCCCAGTGCCGAGGTCGCTGAAATCCACACGAAGTGAGGACACAGTTCCAAGTTCTATGGTTTCAGTTACATGAGATCATGCAATACGAGGGCTGTCTGTTTTAATATATCACTTTTTTCCTTTTTCTCAAATATGAAACAAATATTATAATGAAAATCTTCACTTAGCTTTCTCATTATGCTTCAGCACATGCTTAAAATTGGACTTATTGAAAGTGTACATTTTTAAGACTCTTGAAACATGTTAAATAAATCTCTAGAAAAAATGTGTATTATTATTTTTCTTGATATAATCAGGGTATAAAAGTGCCGGTCTTTTTAAACTCTCTTAAATACAGATACACAAAGCAGTATCTTAATTCATATTTTTATTAACAATAATTTTATTCACTAATTTTAACATTTGTTAATTTTTATCAATATGCATAGCCTTCAATATGTCATTGTTCATATGATTTCTATGAAATTAATAACATCATATTTTTGTACTATTTTCACTTTTCCTTATTTGCAATAAAATCTTTTGTCAACTTGGGTGGTGCTTAGTTTTAAATTATTTTATGATAAAATCCAAGAGACTCACAGACTTAAAGAACAAACCAATGGTTGCCAAGGGGGAAGGCTGGGACAGAGAGAGAGACTGGGAGTTTGGGATTGACATGTGCACATTGTTATATTTAAAATAGGTAAACAACAAGGATCCTGTGTGTTAGCCCAGAGAACTCTGATGCATGTACATATATAACTGGAAAAAATATTATATAGCTAAAAGCATCTGATGTATATTCTTCTGGGATAAATTTGAAAGTGAAAAATATTGAAGATGGGTTTTCTCTGTGCCTGCATCCTCAGTGGCTTCAGTCATGTCTGACTGTCTGTGTGACCCTATGGACTGTAGCCACCAGGCTCCTGTCCGTGGGATTCTCTAGGCATGAATTCTGGAGCGAGGTGCCATTTTCTCCTCCAGGGGATTTTCCTGACCCAGGAGTCTCTTGTGGTCCCCACATTGCAGGTGGGTTCTTTACCACTGAGCTACAAGGGAAGACCAGATTTTCTCTACTAGAAATTAAAACACCAATCTATAGCAAGTTTAGGAATTTTGCTTAAAATGCAAAATATACAATATAATATATTGGTTTAATCAGCATACTGGTTAAAGAAGAAATAACAATGAACATATTTAGTGTACAATGAAGATAACATCACAAATTAGTGAGAGATAAAAGACAGCTTGATAAATTGTAGGAGGAAATGGATAAAAATGTGAGAGAAAAGTTATATGCAATATTACAACATACAACAAAATTGTATCTAGAATGAAAGTGGAAGTGAGAGTGTTACTTGCTTAGTTGTGTCCTGCTCTTTGCTACCCCATGGACTGCAGCCCACCAGGCTCCCTGCCCATGGAATTCCCCAGGCCAGAATACTGGAGATGGTTGCCATTTCCTCTTCCAGAGGGTCTTCTCAACCCAGGATCAAATCTGGATCTCCTGAATTGCAGGCAGATTATGTACCATCTGAACCACCAAGGAAGCCATATATAGAATAATTTGAGATATCTCTATAAAATATGCCAGTGAAAAATAAAGAACATAATATAATAACTTGTTTTACTACAGAAATTGTGTATTGTGGAGAAAAGTCATAAAACTAAAAACAGAAAAAAAGCTATATACATATATATATATTCTCAGGGGAGGAATCATCAGAAATAAGATCGATAGCAAAATCAATCAACATAAGGTATATAATTTATTTGTTAAACATTTCTTCTTTTGTTTTAATTAAAACATATTCCTTCCCTAAGAACTTCAGTTTAGAAAACAAAGAAACAAGTCATTTTAACTGATATTTTCTAATGTTTTTAAGGTAAATTTATATGATTACTCTCAAATATTAATTAATAGTCATAAGTATAAATGTTCAATGCTTTCTGGAGAAAAATTTACCTGTATAAAAACTTACGCAGGTCTTTTAAAAAATTCAAAATCTTTAATTCAAAAATTATACCTTTTGAATATCTTCAAGAAACAGAGGGATCTGTACATACAAATGTGAGTCAATTATCAATATAAAAAAATGGGATATATTGACATAATGAAATAATGGTTTGCAATATAAACTAAATGAAAATATACATATACCAAATGCTCAGAGCACTTTTCTTTAACAGGAGATTACAAGTAAATTGTGCTTTCATTCCAAAATTGAAATTTAATTTTATCTAGAATAATTCAGGGATTCCCTGATAGCTCAGTTGGTAAAGAATCTGTCAAGATTTCAGTATTTTTCAATTTATGTATCTTTAAATGAATTGCAATATTTTTGTAATTAAGTTCAATTCTTTAATTCTGTGTATTATACTACATTAAAAACAATGTTCACTAAAAATACATAGTCTGTAGAAAGTTACAAGCACAATACTATCAAGTAAAAATTAATCTTCAAACTTATACATGGAAAATGCTTCCAATTTTGTCATATTAATTGTAAGAATAACTAAATGTTTTAACTTATTGAGAAAATAGAACAACTAAATACAGAAGCTATCCTTTGATTTGGGACATACTACTGATGAATGTTACTCCCTCACTTCTGTCTGCTTTTTTATTTATTTATAAATAATATTTTTGATAGAATTAGCCTCAATCAACTGAGACTTAAGAATGAAGTCCTGGTTTCTAAAACTTCAGGTTATTTGGATGATTTTCTGGAAAATGATTTGAACACATTACAGTAAATATAGCAGTTCCTTTCATATGACCACTTATTATTGTGGTCTTAGTTAAAATTGGAATGCACAATATTGGAATACTTATGTATGTACAGAATGTGAGAGTTGGACTATATAGAAAGCTGAGTGCAGAAGAATCGATGCTTTTGAACTGTGGTGTTGCAGAAGACTCTTGAGAGTCCCTTGGACTACAAGGAGATACAGCCAGTCCATCTTAAAGGAGATCAGTCCTGGGTGTTCATTGGAGGGACTGATGCTGAAACTGAAACTCCAGTGCTTTGGCCACCTGATGTGAAGAACTGACTCATTTGAAAAGACCCTGATGCTGGGAAAGATTGAAGGCAGGAGGAGAAGGGGACGACAGAGGATGAGATGGTTGGATGGCATCACTGACTCGATGGACATGAGTTTGAGTGAACTCCAGGAGTTGGTGATGGACAGGGAGAGCCTGGCATGCTGCAGTCCATGGGGTCACAAAGAGTTGGACATGACTGAGCAACTGAACTGAACTGAACTGAAGCATTCAAGGCCATTTAAAATTCAATGTATGTTTCAATATAGAACAATATAGCTCACTAATAATGCAAGGATCAGTGTGGATGAATTATGTATCTTTTTATATAACTTTCTTTGCTACTAATTTTCTCAAAAGACAGCTTCCCGTGTATCTCAACTGGAAAAGAATCTGACTGCAATGCAGGAGACCACAGTTCCATTCCTGGATTGGGAAGATCCACTGGGGAAGGGATATACTATCCACTCCAGTATTCTTAGGATTCCCTGGTGGCCCAGCTGGTAAAGAATCAGCCTGCACTGCGGGAGGTCTGGTTTGGATCCCTGGGTTGGGATGATCTCCAGGAGAAAGGAAAGGCTACCCACTTCAGTATTCTGGCCAGGAGAATTTCATGGACTGTATAATCCATGGGGTCCCAAAGAGTTGGAAATATCTTTCCAAAAAGATATTTTGGAAACTATTGGAACATACTTGCCTAGAAAATAATGAGCAACCACTTTTGTATTTTTTTTTAATTGTTAGAAAATTGCTTTACAGTGTTGAGCTGATTTCTGCCATAGTTATGAACCAAATAAAACATCACTGTTCACTTTCAGAAAGATATCTACACACCTCTTCATTTGTATATTGTTTTAGGGCATTCTTGTGTCTACAGAAGCCAATTGCTAGGCTATGTTTACTCAGTAAATTTATTCTAATTTAGAGCAAAAACATGAAAAACTTTATCTAGACTGCCATTATACTATAATAATGACTAAATTGGATCGCTATTCCTGGAAGCTCATAAGCAGGTGTTGAGACTTCATTTTCAAAATTTCAAACCACAACCAATATTTATAATTGGGTAAAAAGTTTCTCAGGATATCTATAATATTTGTTGGGGGGAAATTTATAAAAATTTTAAAGCTATGGGTGATCCGTGTACTTCAAATTTCCCTGAAGTGATTCCAGTGACTAGTCAGGCACTGGAGTGATTGCTCTATATCACACACTGAAGAAGAAAATTTTTTATAAAATTTTAAAAGAAGCTAAAAAGCAATCATCCTATTTTGAGCCTCACTATGGCTCTGTAGACCATTTAATTCAAAGAAGATGGATTGGCAATGTTCACATCAGAGTGAATTAATATTAATATATTACTTATCCCCAAGTGAATAAATTTAGTAAAATATTAAATGAGCTTATTGAAAACATTTGTCTATAAAGTATAAATTTTGAGGAGAAATTATGCAATATCAGTGAGAACTCATGAAGATAAACTAATCATGATGATAGACTAATAGGCTTTTCCTTTGAAGGAACCTCTGTGTTATTACAGACACCTTAAATATGAATAAGCACCTAAACTGTAATTCTATGAAAAAAAAGTTACCTTAATCATATGCCTCATGGCATGGATCACATGCTTGTTCCTTACACTGTAGATCAATGGGTTCAACATTGGGCTCAAAAATGTATAAAAGACTGCAATTATTTTGGACTCCTCTACAGAGTTCTTAGATGGAGGCCTTAAGTACATGCAGAAGAGGGTTCCATAAAACAGAGTGACTGTTGTCAGGTGGGAACCACAAGTAGAAAAGGCTTTGTACCTGCCTTTTGCAGAATGCATCCTCAAGACGGATGCAATGATGAAAATGTAGGACAGAAGAATGATGAAGAGAGAGCTTGAGAGAGTGAAACCAGCAACCACAAACATCGCCATCTTTTTGACATAGGTGTCAGAGCAGGCCAACATTATCAGAGGAGGATCAGCACAGTAGAAATGGTTGATCTCAAGGGAGTCACAGAAGGACAAATGAAAGGTCAGCAGGGCCTGAGAGAGGCCATTGAGGAATCCACAAGTATAAGGGACTGTGACTAGAAAGATGCACACGTCCTTGGACATCCTGGTGCTGTAATGTAGAGGGCTGCAAATGGCTACATAGCGGTCCAAGGCCATTGAAGCAAGGAGATAAAATTCAGTGATCACCAGGGCAATGAAGAGAAGACACTGTGTGAAGCATCCAGCATAGGAGATGGTCTTCTGGTCTGAGAGGAGGTTGTGCAGCATATTTGGAGTAATATTGGAGGAATAGCAAAGGTCTACAAAGGAGAGGTGGCTGAGAAAGAAATACATGGGAGTCTGGAGGTGGGGATTGGCCCTGATGAGCACGACCATGCTCAGATTTCCCACCAGTGTGATTAGGTAGATTACAAGGAACACCCCAAACAGGGCTTTCTGTAGTGCCGGGTCATCTGTGAGTCCCAGGAGAATGAATTCAGTCACCATTGTGTGATTTGGGGAAAACATATTCTTATTCCTTGAGAACTGAAAGTGACAAAGAAAGTGAAGAATTCTGTGTGATACAGGCTCTGCATTCATTCCATACCTTTAACATTTACTCATTGATCAATTCATCTATGGAGAAATTTCTATTTGGTTTTTCAACAAATTCATCAGGATTTCTGCACAAATATTTAATCCTATATCTCAGTACTATTCTGGCTTTTCCCACTATATCTCAAGCTCTCCCTTGTTTGTATATATACATATATCATTAATCAAATATTAGTATATAATATTATATATTACATACCACAATTTTATATCAATTATTTATTAATATATTAATTATATATGTTATAATATTTAATATTATATATCGATTATTACAATTTATATATGATTATATATTAAATTTTATATATTAATTATAATATTAATTATTCTATGTTGATTATTGACAATATATATTAATAAATGCTATGATCTAATAATATTGCATATTATATATATACATACATTTATATATTTTAAGGGGACTATACTTTGATTTTTTTTTTCAAACTTTGTGGGAACAAAAAGCCAAAGATATGAAAATCAGGTATGAAAAGCAACAAGGCATCATCAACATCTTTCAAATAAACAAATGAAGTAAACTCTATTTCAAGAGCCCCATCAGTTCTTACAGCCTATTGTTCCAGATCCCTCCAAGCAACATTGGACTATAAAGTGAGAACTGTGCTATGAAGAAAGCTGAGTGCCAAAGAATTAATGCTTTTGAACTGTGGTGTTGGAGAAGACTCTTGAGAGTCCCTTGGACTGCAAGGAGATCAAACCAGTCAATCCTAAAGGAAATCAGTCCTGAATATTCATTAGAAGGACTGATGCTGAAGCTGAAACTCCAATAATTTGTCCACCTGATGCAAAGAACTGACTCATTGGAAAAGCCGCTAATGCTGGGATAGATTGAAGGCAGGAGGAGAAGTGGATGACAGAGGATGAGATGGTTGGATGGCATCACCAACCTGATGGACACGGGTTTGAGCAAGCTCCCAGTGATGAACAGGCAAGTCTGGCGTGCTGCAGTCCATGGGATCACAAAAAGTTGGACACGACTGAGTGACTAAACTGCATTGAACTGATTGTTTCAGAAATAGAATATAAATATTCAGTACAGCATTTTCAACTGAAACCCATAGTTGTATGACTTTATTTCATTCAAAGGGCATTAAATTAGTGAAATTTATCTCAATATGACTAAGAATAAACAGAATGAAGAATTCATACATGCACTCATTTATTCTTTTACACTGTAAATATTGATTTTTTTCCCCCTGTTCTAGGTTCTAGTGCTACAACAATGAAAAAAATCTTCAGCCTCACAAAGTATATATTGTAGGAGAAGGAATAAGTACTAAACCCAGAGATAAAGATATATCATGTACTGTTTGGAAACCACAGCAGTCCTTGTCTCCTCTGAATTGGAGTCATGTTGTGGGGTAGCTGTCTTTGATTTGCTAAACTCTGATTTATCCTTTGAGGCAGCAGAGTGGTTTTTACAAGTACAGAAGTGGTCCTTGTATTTAACTGTGCTGCCTGGAACACACTTCTCATCTGTTTTCTGTAGTTTACATAAAGCATTAGTTCACTTCCAGGAGTTGGAAAATTTGAATTCTAAAAGGTTAAATTCACACACACACACACACACACACACACACACACGGAAGCCCATCGGCATTAGAATTCCTATTTTAGGCAATGCGTGTCCTTTTGTATTGTGAGCATGATGGCTCTCTCTGCACTGTCTGGCTGCAGACCCATCAGGCTGGCACTTCTTGTCCCTGTATACTTCCCATCTTCTTCCTGATGTGATCCCAGGACTAAGAATGAAGACATCTGGAGCTTATGATTAAGCCAAACATTTGAACCGAGGTATTCTGTGTATCATTTTCTTTCCTGGTCCCTTTACAATTTCTAGACTTGCTGAAATCTTCACCATTAAAAAAGACTCATTTGGTCGGGGGAAGATATATGACATAATCTCAGTTAGAAGCAAGTACTGTGAAGAAAAATGAATGTGGGGTGCTTTTAAATGCATTTTTTTTTTTGCCTATGGTGAATACTAATCTCCACAAAAAAAGAACAAAACTTATACTTAGTGAACAAGTATATAAAATGACCTACCTGTAAAACTGAAATTAAGACATTTTGTAAAAAATAAGAGGGGGCAATTTATAATTTATTTCTTAAGTATAGTCCCTAGAGTATATAAAAAAAAAAACTAAAAGCCAATTAAAATTGCCTTTGTTTCTCAAAAGTGTAACATTGATTTAATGCTTTGGGAACTAGAGTCTCCTCTGAGGCTGATATTGCTACATAGCATTATATACAGGATTGATACTGTGTGTGAAATCTTTAACAGAGAGATATTAGCCATCACTTTTAATACCATGGAAGTAGGGAATAGGTTAGATCAATTTATTACTTACATTAAAGTAAGGAAGAATGAATATCAATTATTTTTAAAATGTCATTTTCTCTATAAACGCTAAGGTGAGGACACATACTGATAGTGAGAAATAGAAAAAAGTGAACTAAGGGAGAGTTTTGAGGAGTGCAAAGAATAGGAAAGCCACAGACTAGGAAAAATATTCATACTGAGTAATGTTGGCAAGGATTTCTACTCAGAATGCATACAGATCCTCCACTATTCACTGATCAAAATACAACCAGACAATTTTTAAAAAATCTAATCTTAATACATTTCATTTACAAAAATATATGAATTGCCAAAAACCATATGAAAAGAATTTCAATATGCATAATTGTTAAGGAAATATGAATTGTAAATCCCTTGAGATACCACTGCACATCCTCATTAATAACAAGAATTGTGAGAGTGGTGTTGAGATGTATACACTGTTGATATAAACTAGGTAACTAAACCGTCCCAGGTGGCACTAGTTGTAAGAACCCACCTGCCAATGAAGGAGGCATAAAACATGCAGGTTCGATTCCTGGGTTGGGAAAATCCCCTGACGGAGGAAATGGCAAACCCACTCCAGCATTCTTGCCCGGAAAATCCAAAGCACTGAGGAGTCTGGCAGGGTACAGTCCATGAGGTTGCAAAGAGTAGGACAGGTTGAGCAGCTGAGCATGCGTGCAATGAGAACACCCTGTATAGCACAGAGAACTCTCCTTAAGGCAGTGTGGTGATGTAATGAGAAGGAAGTCCAAAAAGGCGGGGATATACTTACTATGTAAGGCTGACTCATTTTGAAGTACAGTAGAACCTAACACAACGTTGTATAGCAACTACACTCCAATAAAAATCGATTAAAAAAAAGATTGACAGAAAAAGATGGATAAAGATGATGCGAATCAACAGTAACTCTCATAACATATCACGTGAAGAAGTGTAAAATGATTCAGCTACTTCGGAAAACTAGTTTTTTCTTCTGAAATGCCTTATGATGTCTTAATTTTCCTATAAAACTATGGCTCAGTAAGTATTAAGATTTTATCCAAGAGTATAAGAAGGCATACACCCAAAAAGAAATTCAAACATATAGAGGCAGATACATAGATAAACAAATTGTGATATATCCACATAATGGGACACTACATAGAAATAAAAACTGAACGAAGTACTAATAAAACCTAAATGAATCTCCAAAACATTGTAACAGAGGTATATCAACTTCTGAATGGCAGAGTAATGGCTTCCTCTAACCTACTTCTCCATAAAAGCAACAGAAACAGGCAAAGTGGTCAAAATTGCTCTTTCAGAGTTCTGCATATTAATGAAGGCTTGCGACAATGCCACGAGTGTTTTCATTCAAGTAAAAATGTCAGAATATCTCTTTTAAAAAATTTCTTTTAAAATTAATTTTTTTTTTTTTTACTTTACAATATTGTATTGGTTTTGCCATACATTGACATGAATCCGCCATGGGTGTACATGTGTTCCCCATCCTGAACCCCCTCCCACCTCCCTCCCCATCCCATCCCTCTGGGTCATCCCAGTGCACCAGCCCCGAGCACCCTGTATCATGCATCGAACCTGGACTGGTGATTCATTTCACATGTGATAATTTACATGTTTCAATGCCATTCTCCCATATCATCCCACCCTCACCCTCTTGCACAGAGTCCAAAAGATTGTTGTATACATATGTGTCTCTTTTGCTGTCTTGCATATAGGGTCATCATTATCATCTTTCTAAATTCTATATATATGTGTCAGTATACTGTATTAGTGTTTTTCTTTCTGGCTTAATTCACTCTGTATAATAGGCTCCAGTTTCATCCACCTCATTAAAACTGATTCAAATGTATTCCTTTTAATTGCTGAGTAATATTCCATTGTGTATATGTACCACAGCTTTCTTATCCATTCGTCTGCTGATGGACATCTAGGTTGCTTCCGTGTCCTGGCTATTATAAACAGTGCTGTGATGAACACTGGGATACATGTGTCTCTTTCAGTTCTGGTTTCCTCAGCGTGTATGTCCAGCAGTGAGATTGCTGGGTCATATGGCAGCTCTATTTCCATTTTTTAAAGGAATCTCCACACTGTTCTCCATAGTGGTTGTACTAGTCTGCATTCCCACCAACAGTGTAAGAGGGTTCCCTTTTCTCCACACCCTCTCCAGCATTTATTGATTGTAGACTTTTGGGTAGCAGCCATTCTGACTGGCGTGAAATGCTACCCCATTGTGGTTTTGATTTGCATTTCTCTGATGATGAGTGATGTTGAGCATCTTTTCATGTGTTTGTTAGCCATCTGTATGTCTTCTTTGGAGAAATGTCTGTTTAGTTCTTTGGCCCACTTTTTGATTGGGTCGTTTATTTTTCTGGAATTGAGCTGCAAGTGTTGCTTGTATATTTTTGAGATTAATCCTTTGTCTGTTGCTTCATTTGCTATTATTTTCTCCCATTCTGAAGGCTGTCTTTTCACCTTGCTTATAGTTTCCTTCATTGTGCAAAAGCTTTTAAGTTTAATTAGGTCCCATTTGTTTATTTTTGCTTTTATTTCCATTACTCTGGGAGGTGGGTCATAGAGGATCCTGCTGTGGTTTATGTCGGAGAGTGTTTTGCCTATGTTTTCCTCAAGGAGTTTTATGGTTTCTGGTCTTACATTTAGATTTTTAATCCATTTTGAGTTTGTTTTTGTGTATGGTGTTAGAAAGTGATCTACATTCATTCTTATAGAAGTGGTTGACCAGTTTTTCCAACACCACTTGTTAAGGAGATTGTCTTTTGTCCATTGTATATTCTTGCCTCCTTTGTCAAAGATAAGATGTCCATAGGTGCGTGGATTTGTCTCTGGGCTTTCTATTTTGTTCCATTGATCTATATTTCTGTCTTTGTGCCAGTACCATACTGTCTTGATGACTGTGGCTTTGTAGTAGAGCCTGAAGTCAGGCAGGTTGATTCCTCCAGTTCCATTCTTCTTTCTCAAGATTGCTTTGGCTATTCGAGGTTTTTTGTATTTCCATACAAATTGTGAAATTATTTATTCTAGTTCTGTGAAAAATACCACTGGTAGCTTGATAGGGATTGCATTGAATCTATAGATTGCTTTGGGTAGTATACTCATTTTCACTGTATTGATTCTTCTGATCCATGAACACGGTATATTTCTCCATCTATTTGTGTCCTCTTTGATTTCTTTCATCAGTGTTTTATAGTTTTCTATATATAGGTCTTTTGTTTCTCTAGGTAGATGTATTCCTAAGTATTTCATTCTTTTTGTTGCAATGGTGAATGGAATATTATCCTTAATTTATTTTCCTGTTTCTCATTGTTAGTGTATAGGAATGCAAGGAAATTCTGTGTGTTGATTTTATATCTTGCAACTTTACTATAGTCATTGATTAGCTCTAGTAGTTTTCTGGTAGAGTCTTTAGGATTTTCTATGTAGAGGATCATGTTATCTGCAAACAGCGAAAGTTTTACTTCTTCTTTTCCAATCTGGATTACTTTTATTTCTTTCTCTCTTCTGATTGCTGTGGCCAAAACTTCCAAAACTATGTTGAATAGTAGTGGTGAGAGTGGGCACCCTTGTCTTGTTCCTGACTTTATGGGAAATGCTTTCAATTTTTCACCATTGAGGATAATGTTTGCTGTGGGTTTGTCATATATAGCTTTTATTATGTTGATGTTACATTCCTTCTATTCCTGCTTTCTGGAGGGTTTTTATCACAAATGGATGTTGAATTTTGTCAAAGGCTTTTTCTGCATCTATTGAGATAGTCATATGACTTTTATTTTTCTATTTGTTAATGTGGTGTATTACATTGATTTATTTGCAGATATTGAAGAATCAATACATCCCTGGGATAAAGCCCACTTTGTCATCATGTATGATCTTTTTAATATGTTGTTGGATTCTGTTTGCTAGAATTTTGTTAAGGTTTTTTACATCTATGTTCATCAGTAATATTGGCCTGTAGTTTTCTTTTTTTTTATGGCATCTTTGTCATGTTTTGGTATTCAGGTGATGGTGGCCTCATAGAATGTGTTTGGAGGTTTACCTTCCTCTGCAATTTTCTGGAAGAGTTTGAGTAGGATAGATGTTAGCTCTTTTCTATATTTTTTGATAGAATTCAGCTGTGAAGCCATCTGGTCCTGGGCTTTTGTTTGCTGGAAGATTTCTGATTATCATTTTGATTTCTGTGCTTGTGATGGGTCTGTTAAGGTTTTCTATTTCTTCCTGGTTCAGTTCTTGAAAGTTATACTTTTCTAAGAATATGTCCATTTTTTTCCAAGTTGTCTATTTTGTTGGCATATAGTTGCTGATAGTAATCTTTTATGATCCTTTGTATTTCTGTGTTGTCTGTTGTGATTTCTCCATTTTCATTTCTAATTTTGTTGATTTGATTCTTCTCCCTTTGTTTCTTGATGAGTCTGGCTAATGGTTTGTCTATTTTATTTATCTTCTCAAAGAACCAGCTTTTAGCTTTGTTGACTTTTGCTATTGTCTCTTTTGTTTCTTTTGCATTTATTTCTGCCCTAATTTTTGTGATTTCTTTCCTTCTACTAACCCTGGGGTTATTAATTTCTTCCTTTTCTAGTTGCTTTAGGTGTAGAGTTAGGTTATTTGTTTGATTTCTCTCCTGCTTATTGAGGTAGGCTTGTATTGCTATGAGCCTTCCCTTAGCACTGCTTTTACTGAATCCCATAGGTTTTGTGTTGTTGTGTTTCCATTTTCATTCATTTCTATGCATATTTTGATTTCATTTTTTATTTCTTCTGTGATTTGTTGGTTATTCAGAGTGTGTTGTTTAGCCTCTACATGTTTGTATTTTTATAGTTTTGCTTTTTACCAGAATTTTTCCCTTGATCATTGGCTTTCAGTGGTGAGAATCTGAACCTGAGTTGGTAACAGAAATAGGTATTCTGTACCCAGTCTTTTATTTTTATTTCCTCCCCCTCATTGAAAAGTTAATTGAGTTAGTTTATACAGTTTCATTACCTGGAGCAGAAAGCAGGATGGCAAATAATGGTACACCATCCTGAAGGGGAAGTGGAAGCTATCTGAGCACCCCACAGGCATAGATACCTATCTGTATATTAATATTCAAATGCACATAGTGGATATATTTGCTATATATATTTTTGGATTCAGCAAAAATCAATGCAGAGGTAACAGAAAATTATGGTTGAATATGTCTGTCCCTGGGGAATCACAGTCTCTAAACAAAACCTTTCTGAGTCTTATTTAATAAGACTGGCCTGACTTAGTCAATGGGTAGTTATGATTAACTACCTAGTTCGCCTTTCCCTCAAGCTACAAAACCAGGAAGAATTCCCCTGGGATTCGCTGTTATCAATGATTCTGGATTCTGTATAAGGTCACACTACAGATGTTTGTATGTTGTGTGATGCAGACTTACTCCTGGCATAGAAATGCTGTTTAATTTCTACAAGAACTCAGTAACCATTTATGTTCTGTTACAATGGGAACTATAAACCAGTATTTCTTATACCTCATCATTGTCCTATGGCAGTCTCTGAAACTGCTGAGAGTAAAAGTGGGAGACATGACTTTCCCTACTATTTGTGGTGACAAAGGGCAATTTTATTAAAGGAAGGAAAGGAAAATAAAATGATATAATTGACACAAAAATGCAACAATAACAAAAAAGCAATTGAGAATCATTTACACTGGGATAAACTTGTAGCTACTCCAAGAGCCCTAGGGGACAGAAGACTAAAAAAAGCCATCTATACTCAGGCTCAAAATAAATCACAAAATGTTTATTTTTTAAAAAATTTATCTTTGTCCCAGGGAATAGAAGGACAAAATTTACATTTTAAAAGAATGTTAGAAAATAGCTGCTCATTCCTCTCAGGTTGTCATAGCCTCTGGATTAGATTGCCAGAAAAGAATTATTTTTTAAAGTAAAATCTTTAACCCATGACAAGGTTTAAGCTTAAAGGGAAACACAGTGGAAATGTGTGCACTATTTTGTTTGTGTGTGTCTTTATGTTGAAAATTTGAGCATTTTCAATTGAGAAGATCCACAGAGCTATCAGTGACCCCCCAAAAGTCCATAATTGGAGCATGAGACAGAGAAATGCAGTCAACAGAAGATGGGATGAGGCACCACCATAGGCGATTTTGACTCATCAAAAGAGCTCTGGGGTAAAGGAGAATATGCTTGTCTAGCCAAGGAAAAGGGTAAAGGTACAAAAGGGCTGTATCACCACCAATTTTAGTAGCTTTGCTCTTTTGCATAATAATAATTCTACCACTTAAGAATTATATGACATTAATAACCAACATAACATCAAATAATTAATATGCCATATTATTATTAGATGCCAAACATTCTTATCACTTCAAATACATTGTCTCTATTAACTTTCCCCCCAGTTGTAAGAAATGCATTATTACAGATAAGAAGTGCATTAAATTATAGGTCAGTATATCACCTCAGATTCTCCAAAACAAAATTAACACACTGTTTCCTTAATTGCCATTTAGAGACTTTCAAAGGTATGAATCCATGAAGTACTTAACAAGTCAGATACACTGGAGACCTTGAGCAAGCATAATTTATCTGGACCTCCGGTATGGTCCTGTGTTGGCTGTGACTCAGAGCTACAGGTAAGTGTCATGATCCTGAGTGAGGTGAGTGGAATATCTCTATACTCATAATCAGTATTGGCTGCCTATGAAGAGACACAGGACTCTTCCAGAAGATGACTTGGGAGCTACTTGGAAGCATTTATGTGATACCAACTCTATGAAGTACTCACCTGGATAGCCTCTGAATCTCTCAGCATTATTCTATTGTATTTGAGTTAAGGTCTTATAACTAAAAAAGAGGGACCCATGGAATGCATAAGCAGCTGTTAACCTAGTATTAGGTATTAAAGGAAGTGGTTTAGTAGTTAAGTACCAGCTCTCTAGAGAAAGACAGCATGATTATTTACTAACTCTGAAATTACTAGATACTTATGAAACCTTGACCTGGTCATCTATAAAATCACTGCTATTAATCTTTAAACATACCTATGATAGATGTTATGAGAATAAATAGAACAATTCATGTGAAACACTTAGCATAGCACTTGAGTCAAAGTAAAGTATCCAAAATACTTATCTAATATTTTTATATATGACAAACTTTTGGAATAATATGAGAATAATAGAACATAGAGAAACAGTAGATAGGAAGTTTAAAGTGTAGTCCAGGATTGTTCAATATTTTCTCATAGGAAACCACATCTAGTTTTCATGAATCCACATTTTCAAAGATTTTGCCCAGCCACCAAATGTTCTCAGTATATGTATTTTTGTGTTCATATAGAATAAACAACACAAAAAACTTCATAGTAAACCTAGATAGTAATGATAACTCTATATGCAAGACAGGAAAAGAGACATATATGTATAGAAAAGACTTTTGGACTCTGTGGGAGAAGGTGAGGGTGGGTGATCTGAGAGAATAGCATTGAAACATGTATATTATCAATTGTGAAACAGATTGCCAGTCCAGGTTTGATGCATGAGACAAGTGCTCAGGGCTGGTGCACTAGGATGACTCAGAGGGATGGGATGGGGAGGGAGGTGGGAGGGGGATTCAGGATGGGGAACACATGTAAATCCATGGCTGATTCATATCAATGTACGGCAAAAACCACTACAATATTGTAAAGTAATTATCCTCCAACTAATATAAATAAATGAAAAAAAAAGAAAATTAAAAAAAGAAAATTAAAGTTGAACTTATATACATTTTCCGTCAAAAACAAATGTGAAATATTATATTTATTAATAATAAAAGGAAAAGAAGATAAATTAAACTAATGGGATGTATGTAATGTTAGGAAATAAGCAATTCTAGTGATAATCATACAGAAGAAAAGGGATATAAGGATATCAGGAAGCAGAATGAGTACAGTGATCAGGGAACCCTTGAAAAGGGGTGACCTTAGTGGCAATCAACACCTGAAAAAAGACAGGGAAATATCTTCTCTGTAAAGATATTGAGACCAGGCATTTTAACCACAGGAATGAATAACTACCAAGGCTCTGAGTAAATCCAGTTTATTTGGGAACTGAAAGGAGGGTGGCAGAGCTGGACTGGAGTGAACAGTTAAAGGGAGAACAGTAGAGCCAGAACAGAAACGGCATAAGCTTTGTACAACTTCATAAGGATTTGGGCCTTTACTTTGGAAAAGTTCTGAAGTTATTGGAGTGTTTGAAGATGAGGAGTAACATGAGTTAACTAGCACTAAAACAGTATCACTCTGGCTTCCTTGCTTAGACACTCAAATGAGGTAAGGATGGACGTAGAGAGGAAGTAGGGAGGCCATTAGGAAATTGCAATAATACAAAAGTGAAATTAGTGTGGGTGAGTGTAGGGTGGAATCACTGAAACTTGGAGCAGGGGGTTAAGTTCTGGATATACTTTGAAGGTAGAATGAAGATGTTGCCAATTAGCTACAGTTTAAAAGACAAAAAGAAGTAAAAGATGTCTGATTATTTCCCCTAAATTAAGATAATGCCTTCACTGCAGCGAAGAAGATTGAGAGAAAAGCAGGCTTAGGAAGGATTGTTAGGAAGACAGTTTTTCCTAAACTTCCCAATAGACATCCTATAAGAGATGTTAAGTAGGCATTTGTATCCATGAATCTGAACTTCAGGGAAGGAAAATGGTCAGGAGATAATAGGTAGGTAGACAGATAGACACATAGATAAGACTACAGAGAGTATTTGCTGTCATTAGACTGTATGGTCCACCAGGGAGTGATTGTGGATGGAAAAGAGAAGAAATTTGAGGGTTGATTCTGGGGTTCTCCAAAATTCCAACCTGGGGGCAATACACTGAGATCATACAGCTTTAGAAGTAGAAGAAAATCCATGCAGGTGTGATTACCTGGAAATCTGAGGAAGAGACTGTTTCAAGCAAGAAGGACTGATAAACTATTTCAAATGCTACTTATACATTAGGGGTTTCCTTGGTAGCTCAGCTGGTAAGGAATTCATCTGCAATGCAGGAGACCCCAATTCAATTCCTGGGTCTAGAAGATCCCCTGGAGTATTCTACCCACTGCAATATTCTTGTGCTTCCCTGGTGGCTCAGATGGTAAAGAATCCACCTGCAATGTGGGAGACCTGAGTTCCATCCCTGGGTTGGGAAGACTCTGGACCTGGAGGAGGGTCATGGCAACCCACTCCAGTATTCTTGCCTGAAGAATCCCCATAGACAGAGGAGCCTGGCAGTCTACAGTCCATGGGGCTGCAGAGAGTCAGACATGACTGAGCAACTAAGCACAGTATGGTCCAAGAGATAACCTTTCAGAGGGCTCTGAGAAATTTCTCCAGGAGGAAAGGGAAGGAGCTAGGATGTGTAGTGATCTTTGCAACAAAGGGCAGGTAGTTTGAACATCCAAAAAAAAAAATTGTAAATGAAATCAAACCAGATATCTCAAGTTAAAGAATTGAGCACTTTTCTATGTATGGGAAGTTGCAAGCATCTGGGCTCTCCAAAATCTTGCCTTTGATTTGTGCCTCAGCTATCTGGGGCCAGTATCATGTGTTTTCACATCCTAAGTTTCTTTAGAATTCACCTAGGGAGTGGCTGCAGTCTGATGGCTGCTAGATGGCAGGTATTCTTTTCTTCCTGAGTTCCCTCAGGGCTCAACAGTTAACCATCCTGGTGGCTGCAATTGCTAGTGACTGTGACATCCTTTATTTACTGAGATGACAGAAAATATTCCATTTTTTCACCTCTAAATAAACTGACAAACTTTTTGGTTAATTGCCTTTTAGAGACTTTCAAAAGGCAATTAACCAAAAAGTTTGTACATCCTAAAGTACTTTGGGAATCATATGCACAGGGAAACCTGAGCAAGTATAAGTTATCTGGATCCACTGTATGGTCTTTTGTTAGCTGTGACTGTGAGTTATAGGTAAGTGACCTGGACGTGGGTGAGGTGAGTATAATGTTTCTGTACTCACAGTCAAGGTTTGCTGAAAGTATAAGAGACATAGGACACTGCAGAAATGATTTGGACACTGCTTAGAAGCATTTATCTGAAACTACATCATGAGGTACTCCTGCTGACAGTATCTGATTCTCTCAGCATCATATTACTGGTGTTGAGTTCAGGTGTTATAACCAGAAGAACAGGGACCGATAACGCTCACAAGGAACTCTCAGCCTAACATCAGGTATTAAAGGAGGTGACTCAGTGGTTAAGTACCAGGTCTCTGGAGTAAGATAATACTCTTTACTAATTGTGTAATTATTTTCTACTTATTAAAACTCAGTTTGGTCTTCTGAAAAATTCTAATTTTCAATACTTTTGTTCTTTAAACATGCATATAATTGATGTTGCAGAAATAAATTTCAAAATGTTGTGAAACAGTAAGCACAGTGCTTGATTCACAGTAAAGCATTCAAAATTAACTATCACTTTACAAATAATAAAATTGTAATATAATCTTGAGAACCAGAGAATAAAAAGAGAATATTAAGTTTAAGATTGAGTTCAGGTATTTTCCCCACAGAAATAGGGACCACTTTTATTATCCATGTATCCATGCTTTCAAAGATTTTCCCCAGCCACAATATAGTTCTAAATTTCTATTGTGGTTCATGTAAAATAAGCAGCCCATAAAACCTCTTAACAAGCTTATGAATTAAGATGAGATAAACATGGAACTGATATGTGTTTTCCATTAAAATCATACAGGAAATAATATATTCTAATGATGGGAAAACAGAAAAAGTTAAAATAATGAGATTATATGTGTGTGTTAGTTGCTCAACTGTATCTGACTCTGAGACCCCATGGACTGTAGCCCACTAGGTCATCTGTCCAAGAGAATTTCCAGGCAAGAATATTGGAGTGGGTTGCCATTCCTTTCTCCGGGGGATCTTCCTGACCCAGGGATCAAACCAAGGTCTCCAATGTTGCAGGCAGATTAGTGACCATCTGAGACACCAGGGAAGCCCCAGTGATATGTATACAATAATAGATAAGCAGCTCTAAGGAGAATAATAAAGTTTAAAAAGGACATAAGACATGTCAAGGAAGTGGATTATAGTACTTTGATCCAGAAACACCTGAAAAAGAGTGGTATTGCTAATAACTGACACCTGTAAAAAGGGAGGGTGTTTGTTACAAAGATATCTGAGTAAGGATGTTCTAACTATAGGAGGGAGCACTCCACGGTTCTTTAGCAAGCTCAGTTTATTCCAGGAACTGAAAGGAGGGTGACAGGGATGGAGTGGAGTGAGCAGTGAAGGGGAGGCCAATAGGAGCCAGAAGCAGGAGGGGAATAAGCTTGTGCAACTTTATAAAGATTTGGGCTTTACTTTGAATAAGTTCTGAAGTCACTGGAGTGTTTGAAGGTAAAAAGCAACATAATCTGTCTGGTATTTTAACAGGATAACTCTGGCTGCCTTATTGAAAGACTCAAGTGAGGTAGGGATGGAAGTGGAGAGGATGCAGGAAGACCATTAGGAAGCTGTGCAATAAGGCAAACGTGAGATGAGAGTGGTCAGAGTAGGGGGGAGCTGGGAACAACTAGTCAGGCTCTAAATGTATTTTGTAGATAAAATCAAGATGCTGCTGATTAGTCACCTACAGGATAAAAGACAAAAAGGAATTCAAAACATCCAGTGATTATTTTTAAATGGATATAATGTATTTATTGCAGTGAATGTCTGAGACAAACGTAAGGGAAGATATTAGAAACAGTCTTTCCTAATGTTAAGTAGGCATTTAGATTCATGAGTCTGAAGTTCAGAGAATAAAAATGGTCAAGAGATGATATAGGTAGATAGGGAGATAGGGTCTCATATATAGAGATAACTCAAAGTCATTAAACTGTATGGTCCACCAAGAGGTAACCATGGGTGGAAAAGAGAAGGGATTCAAGGGTTGTTTCTGGGACTTGCCAAAATTCAAAATGGCAGTTGGTGGGGGAGGGTGGATAGCACTGAGTATATGCAGCTTTAGAAATAGAAGAAAATCAGATCAAGTCTGATGACCTGCAAACAAAGTGAAGAGAATGTTTGCAGCAGGAAGGCCTGATAAACTATTTCAAATATTGTTTAAAGATCAAATCAGGTGAGGATTAGAACGGTCATTGGATTTAGGTTTTCTTGGTGTTTCAGCCTTGATGAAGAAACCTTTAGCGTGTATGAGTGACAAAAAGCTAGGAGGAACAATCTTATACATTTTAATAGTTTACTCAGAAGTAAGTTTCATTAAAATATTAATAGTCTAGTGCAAATGGAATGTTTTTATAAGTTCTAAGACGAAGGAGAAACAACATTCTATTCACCAGAATTTTTGTTTATTTAGACATATAGTGACAGGTTGGTGGGAAGTTAATGTGACTGGAGCTGTCTCTTAAGTGTAATACAAATGCACAATAGCTAGATATATTCCTGCCTATCCATTTCAATAGAACACCTATAATCTATGTTCAGGGAATCTTGAAAAGAGTGGCAAATATCTATATCATCAGATGGAATACATGTTCTCACAATTATATTCTAAGATATGTGGCTTTGCCTAATGGTTCCTGAGGGGGGAAAAATCCTTAATAATAAAAAATTATAAAAGCAGCAAAAATTTAATTAATGAATGTTTCTAGTACTACATTAATTATGCAGTAGGTATACATTCCATGTAAACTGTGTCTTTAGATTATTGCTAATATATTTTTTACTGTTAGAATATGTAGAGAATAGTTAACCCTGTATATTTTATAATCTTGTCATTTTATATCATCCTTCAGTATATATTTTCCCCCAAATTTTGTAAATATTCCCTTTTTAAAATCTGGATACTTTCTTATCCACATAGATATTATTACGGCATATGAATTTGATTTGGTGAACAGTGTTCCAGTATACAAAAGCACTGAAAGAAAAAATAGTTATTCTTTTGAAAATATAATGAAAATACATGGAATTCAGCATTTCAGATGCAAAAAAAGTTACAATTTAAGCTAAAAAGTCAAGCACTTAGCAAAAAGCAAATTGACATTATAAAGAATGCTAAATTACAGTAAATAGGAATGATGAGTTCATCCATCTTTTAATTGAATGGTCATCTTAAGAGGTAAAATAAATTAACCAACTTCAGAAATTTGGAATCAAATATAAAGCCATTAAACAAGGAAGCCAAAACAGCGAAGTGTGTCTCATTTATACCTTGATAACCACTGTAAACAAATTAGGCACTAAACCACAGTCAGTCCACTTGATCCCACAGAATGAAGTTGAGGACAACAATCAGAAACAGCCAGCTAGGGTTTTTGCTTATTATTTGTTTCCAAATAAGCAACCAATTAATCTAGAGCCAACTAAATGACTTCCTCATTCTGCTCTGTATTTTCTCTGTAAAAACATCTCTAGGTCCTATCCATGGAGTGCTCTTAACTACTTTGGCAGTTACCTGATTCAAAGATATATTTTATCAAATAAACTATTGAAAAATTTAATGTACTTAAGTGTATGGAAAGAATAACATGGAAACTTACATTACCATATGTAAAATAGATAGCCAACTGGGATTTGCCACATGGCTCAGGAAACTCAAACAGGGGCTCTGTATCAACCTAGAGGGGTGGGATGGGAGGGAGATGGGAGGGAGTTTCAAAAGGGAGGGGTGATGTATGTATACCTATGGCTGATTCATGTTGAGGTTTGACAGAAAACAACAAAATTCTGTAAAGCAATTATCCTTCAATAAAAAATAAAATTATCTTTTCTGGATCTCTGGTATCCCTCTGTCTACACTCCAAAGATCCTACTGACCTGCCTCTCTGAAGACAAGAGAATCTCGTTTGCTGGCTGTGTAGCCCAGTTCTTCTTCTCTGGTGGGCTGGCATACAGTGAGTGCTACCTGCTGGCCACCATGGCTTATGACTGCTATATGGCCATCTATTTAAATAAATAAATTTAACAATAGTTTAATAATTTAATTTAATAATAAATGTAATAATAAATTTAAATAAATAAAGCCACTTATTTATTCTCAGGCCACGCCCATAAAGCTATGTGCATTCTTGGTAGCTGCCTCACACCTTGGTAGCTTTATTAACTGCTCTGTCATCACCAAAAGAACGTTTACCATGAACTTCTGTAATGAGAATGTCATTGATGACTTGTTTTGTGATTTGCTTCCCCTGGTGAAGTCAGCTTGTGGCAAGAAGGATGGCTGCCAGGCTCTGCTGTATTTCCTCCTGGCCTCTAATGGCATTGCCCCTGCTGTGTTCATATTTGCTTCCTACCTCTTCATCATCGCCAACATCTTGAGGATCTGCTCCACCCAGGGCCGCCTCAAAGCCTTCTCCACCTGCTTCTCCCACCTGATCTCTGTCACCTTGTACTATGGCTCCATTCTCTACATCTACTCGCATCATGCTTTAACTATTCTTTTGATGGTGGTAAAATAGTTTCTGCATTTTACACCATGGTGTTTCCTATGTTGAACCCATGATCTACAGCTTGAGGAATAAGGGTGTGAAAGAGACCATGAATAAACTCTTCAAATAAATAAAGTTTCTCTCCTTTTAAGCAGATGTAGAGACAATTTTTGAGCAGGCTATTGTATTTCAAGAAGAGCTGCCATTTTATTCCTTTAGGGTCAAGAGTCCTTACGATGCCAGTTCATGAATCTGCACCCTTGGTTCAAGGCCAGTCAAGAGGCCTAAGATGAAAAAAACAAGCTCAATTTAAAAGAGATAAAATTTAAATACAAAATATAATCATTTGTTTTGAATTTTATATTACTTTAGGTTGAAAACAACCAAAAAGCTTAAAACCAAAACCTGTCTTCTATCTCATGAAGTGACAAAATAGCCTACTCTAGAATGATAATATTTTTGATTGATATGTATAGAATAGTATCCAATAATTATTTCTTTAAAATAGGAAATATATTGAATTAAATTTTAATATTTTGATACCACTCAACTACTTAAAATCATAACTTTTATTCCTAGAGCAGAATTTCTAAAGCATTTTTATATGTCCTTTATTCTCCGGAGAAATGTTAACACAAAGGCCCAGTGGTACCCAACAAATAACTCAGTACAACCATAGTTCAGGAAGTGTGACCTCTCCAAGCTACATGTCTGTTTGCATGTTCCTCAATAAACAAAACTTGGTCACCTTGTCATAAGTATCATACTTGTGAATCACTTTATATCTCCCTGGGCTTCTATTTTAATTATATGGGTGAACCTACAAGGCTATCTACCTCCAAATTATGATATTCTGAGCATCAAGGCACAACAACAACAATAATAAAAATACTAATAACTATAGTGAGGTGAAACAACTTAAGAATTATCTCCATGAGTAAACATTACCCAAAATAAAAAGTTATAGAAGGAATATATACAAGTAGTGATCAAACAAAAGATGAAATATGATGAGACACATATAATTTTGACTTTTAAAAGTGAGATAATATTAGTGCAATTTTAGTCAATTAAAAAGTGAATAATGCCCTTGTTTCTATTGTTTTAAGCATTAACAACAACAAAAAATATGTAAAAAATGTGAAATTTAAGCAAGCATTCCCCGAAATTCCAGGAAGTCTTCTAAGAGCAGGAAACACTGACCAACACTGAAAGTAATGCATCCTAAGCTAAATATTAAATCCAAGGAATACAATCCCAGGTAGTTGCAACCCATAGTAATGCAATAGAAACATGGACCCATAGTGCAATTTCAAGATTCTTGTTTAGACAATGTTACAAAAAGGAAATCTATTAATGCCAACCCAGAATCTGATTTCCTAAAAGTTGTCTCTATTTCTCACTATTAATCATAAAATTCCTATAAACCTTATTTTTAACTAGTTGAAAGATTTAGTTGATATATTATAGTGGCAGAAAATCAATTATTTAATGTTGGCTAATTGAAAATAGAAAATTTATTATCCTAGAAGGAAACATCAGTTACTAAATGTAAAATTGATATAGTAAACCTATTCTTAAGTCTCCTAGTATTATAAATCCCAACATTTTTTTTTAAATTTTTATTAGTTGGAGGCTAATTACTTTACATCATTACAGTAGTTTTTGTTATACATTGATATGAATTAGCCATGGATTTACATGTATTCCCCATCCCAGTCCCCCCTCCCACCTCCCTCTCCACCCGATCCCTCTGGGTCTTCCCAGTGCACCAGGCCCGAGCACTTGTTTCATGTACCCAACCTGAGCTGGTTATCCATTTCACCCTAGATAATATACATGTTTCAATGCTGTTCTCCTGAAACATCCCACCATTTATGTATAGAAAAATATATTTAACGACTGGTGAAAATTTCCTTTTCTGAGATAATTTCATCCATTTAGGAAGAACAACCAAGTCCTGTCCTCCAAGTAATTATTGATATGTAACAGATACCGTACCTTTCACCAGTCTAAGTGTATATTCAAAATATTTTATGTATGGAAATGTGAACTCAACTCCAAAATCAACTCTAAATAACATTACCAAGACCCTGGTAAGAACATAGACTACAGCTAGTAATAATCTTAGGAAGACATAAAAATATCTAAAAATACAATAAAACTGTAATTAAACACATGGAACTGATATTTTAGAAAATGCTTTGGAATAATGTAATATTGACATTAAGTTTTTAAGCACTGTTGGGAGCATTTCATATGCAGTTAATGGTCATAAAGTATTCAAAAGAATCTCCATATCAATTTGAATTGAAGAGTGCTTCCCTGATAGCTCAGTTGGTAAAAAATCTGCCTGCAATGAGGGAGACCTGTGTTTGATCACTGGGTTGGGAAGATCCCCTGGAGAAGGGAAAAGCTACCCACTCCAGTATTCTGGCCTGTAAAATTCCATGAACTTGTTTTATTTTTAAAAATTATATCTATGGTCCTTCAATACATAGACGATAAGCAGTGGACTCTTCTGATAGTAGGACTTGCGACATTCCCCAAAATGTACTATTTGGCTTTTCTATTCACATTCAGAAAAGAATAAGAAAAAGGAAGTGAAGTAACAGGATCTATATTGCTGAAATTTATCAAACTCTCTACTACTATAACTTCCTATGGTTGTAATTACAAAGCAAACCTCTTTTAACCTCAGTTCCTCCATGAGTTTGGTCCATCTAGTCTTTCTCAGCACCTCAGTTGAATGAGAGTTACCTAGTATACTGTCCAATTTCTATTAGAACTAATTCTTCTTATTATTTTGCTTTTATTTTCTGTAGTACTTTTCCTTTGAAAGAGGAGGCTAACAAGATGCTAAGAAATATACCGCTAAACCCTCTGGGTTTCAAACTTAATTCTTTTTTATCTCATTTTCAAATAATTTCTCTCTAGTGATTGGCATATTCTCCCTGCCCAGAAGAATGATTCCCATCAGTTCAATGCAAGGGGAGCTGAAATCCAGGGTGCTTCCTGAATTTCAAATATTCGGAATACCTGAGGGTGTTTCCCTGGGGAAGCATCTCATCCTTGTGCACATAGACTTCTAAGTATACTGAGTATATGGTTATAGGCAGGAAAATTATATTCTTATTGGGATACTTCATGTAATAATAAAAGAAACTCTATTAGCCATGATCCTCCAAATGTGCATGCCAGTTGCTCAACTGTGTCTGACTCTTTGTGACCCCATGGGTTGTAGCTTGCCAGGATCCTCATTCCATGGAATTCTCCATGCAGGAATATTTGAATGGGTAGTCATTTCCTTCTCCAAAGGATCCTCCTGACCCAGAG
>NW_027224448.1:0-28120 GCF_023699985.2 Odocoileus virginianus | reverse complement strand
TAAAAATTAGGGAATCACTTTATTAATGATAAAGTCTCTCTTGAAAAATGTTAGAAGAGTCTCTTAAATCACTGTTCTCCTTTTAAAGTTAAATCTGACAGATCCTACAGTTACTGAACAAATTGAGCAATGTGATGATTGATGCTTCCATGAGAAAATAGAGAACACTTAATGAACATTTCCCTGTTGTTATTTGCTGTTCAGTCACTAACTTGTGTCCAACTCTTTGTGACCCTATGGGCTACAGCATATCAAGCTACCCTCTTCTCCACTGTTTCGTGTCCATTGAGTCAGTTGTGCTGGCTAATCATTTCATCCTCTGTCACCCTCTTCTCCTTCTGCCTTCAATCTTTCCCAGCATCAGGGTCTTTTCCAATGAGTCTGCTCTTTGCATCAGGTGGCCAAATTTTTGGAGCTTCAGCTTCAGCATCAGTCCTTCCAATGAATATTCAGGACTGATTTCCTTTAGGACTGACTGGTTTGATCTCCTTGCTGTCCAAGGAACTCTCAAGAATCTCCTCCAGCATCACAATTCAAAAGCATCAACTCTTTGACATGCAGCCTTCTCTATGATCCAGCTCTCCCACCCATACATGACAAATGGAAAAATCATAGCTTTGACTAGATGGACCTTCATCAGCAAAGTGATGTCTCTGCTTTTTAATATGCTGTCTAGGTTGGTCATAGCTTCCTTCCAAGGAGCAAATGTCATTTAATTTCAAGGATGCAGTCACCATCCACAGTGTTTTTGGATCCCAAAAATATAAAGTCTGTCACTTCTTTTCAACTTCTATTTGCAATATCGTAGCATTTTCCTTTCCACCTATCTGAAAGATCATTGGCTCTAACTAGTAGTTTTGTTTGTTTGTTTGTTTTTAATGAAAACCAATCCTGGTGTATTTAAACAAATAGTTGAGTATTTCTGGAAGCAGTAAAGCTATAAGTCTAATATTTTTATTCATCACATTTTTCTTTGGAGTAGTGGATATCTGAAGAATGTTTAGACTTTCACACTCACACATGTACACATGGAGGAGAGAAAAAGAAATAATAATAATTTTCAAAGATCAGGCACTGTTTTAATATTGGGCTGGCCAAAATATTCGTTCAACTTCTTCCATCAGATCTTGCAGAAAACCTGAATGAATCTTTCTGGCCAACTTAATATCTGTTGTTTCACTTAATGTTATCACCAATACTATTATTTCAGTATTATAGTTCCCATTTTAGAGATAAGCATACAGAGACTACAGATTACTAACATAAAATCACATAACTTAGAAAGTGAAAAGTGAAAGTCGTTCAGTTGTGTCAGACTCTTTGTGACCCCATGGACTGTATCCATGGAATTATCCTGGCAGAATACTGGAGTGGGTAGCCTTTCCCTTCTGCAGGGGATCTTCCCAATGCAGGGATCAAACCCAGGTCTCTTGCATTGCAGGCAGATTCTTTACCAACTGAGCTATGAGGGAAACCCAAGTTTGTGTGAATACTGAAGTGGGTAGCTTTGAAGACTATTTCAAATATGTTTGACTTCCAAGTTTATTGCTTTTTTCTACTATACCATCCTTTTGTTCACTATAGTTTGTTGAAGACAAAAACCACACAATGAATAAAGCTATCATTTTCTGTCTTCCAGTAATGTTATTGATCAGGTATTTAACAGTTGCTGGACACTGAATGATATAATCCACCATAAGAAGATGTCCTATCTTATTATCTATAATAAATTAAATATGTTTAATAAAGTAAGATTTATAATCAGATCCTGACTCCATCATTTGTCAACTAAATTAAGAGTTAAAAGCATGAATTCTGGAATCAGATTCACTGAGCAGGTTACTGAACCTCTCCCTGCCCCAGATTTCTTGCCTGTGAGATTAATATATGGTGCTTTCTCATAGGGAAGATGTGTAGAGGAAATGGATTATTACCTAAAATATTTAGCACAGTGCTTGTTACATAATTTTTACTCAATAAAATTAACTCATTTTATTATTAAATAAAAAATTGCTCATGTGTGTGAGACTCTTCCTCCTCAAAGCTTTCTTTATTTTTCCATTATTACATTTATTACTGTTTAGATATAATACTCTTATAGGTTTGGTTATTTAATGTAAACCAATGTTTCCCATGATACTATAAATGCCTTTTAAAAAAATTGAAAAGTGAAATTGCTCAGTGTGTCTGACTCTTTGCAACCCCATGGGCTGTAGCCTGCCAGGCTCCTCTGTCCATGGAATTTTTCAGGCAAGAGTACTGGAATGAGTTGCCATTTCCTTCTCCAGGGGATCTTCCTAACCCAGGGATCAAACTCAGGTCTCCCACATTGCAGGCAGACTCCTTACTGTTTAAGCCACCAAGAAATCCTTTTAAATAAACATATTACGGCCAGATATAATGTTTGAAAGCAATTATTTCTCTATTACTTAGCCTGGTACATAGTCAGTGTTCCCTAAAACATAAGTATGCAATAGATAGAAGATAGATAGATGGATAGATAGAAGTATAGACAACTTTTACAAAGTGGAAACTACAATTTAAGTCTTATAATGTGAAGAGAATTAGACATCATGTTAACATACTGATGGTATCATAAATGTGTATAATTTATTCATGTATAATAAATCTGTTTTTATTTCCTTAAACAGAAGAATTCAACTGGAAATGTTCAGAGTAAATCATACAAAAAAGAAGGATTTTAACCTCCTGAAACTGACCAGTTGTTCAGTTTTGCAACTTGTCTTCTTCACTTCATTCCTATTTCCCTGTATTCTCTTTCTTGTTGAAAACTTAGACCTAACTTTGAGATTCACACCCTCATACTGCCACTTTGCCAATCTGCCAATCTCACACATTCTGGTTAACATTTTGTTTAAAAACGTCCTTTTCTTGTCCAACTTATTTGAAGAGTACAATATGATTACATTCCTGGTAACTCAAGGTTTCGTTCCTGCTGCTCTCTGTGACCATTACATCCATATGATTACCTACTTTTCATGTAGTTTCATATATTTTTCATGTAGTTAAGTCCAAAATGTACACTTATGTGGCTAACATTGCCTATACACGAGGTTTCACATAGATTTGTATGCAACATCATGGGTATTTTCTGCAGAGCTAGTGATATGGAACAACATTGTAGTGTCTTGCCACTTTGTAACTACTAAGATCAAATGAAATTGTTGTTTATCATAGATCATATTGGAACTCCAACATATGATTAAGGATATATGGTAATCTCAAAAATTTATATTTTTTATAAATGAATTTTCCATCTTTTTAATCTTTGCAAGCCAGAAAAAATATCCCTGCTTTATAATCCTTTTATGAATATGGTACATCTTTGAAAGAATGAATAGCAAAACTGAAGCAGTGTCTCTCCTACATGTTTGTGATTCTTCATTTGAACTGCCAAATAAATAGAAAGAAAGAATATAAAGAATACCATATTTGAATTACTACATATTATTATTTATCCATAAGGATGAAGAATCACTACCTGAAAAATCTGAACAGCTCATATTTGATTATCTTTTTACTATGGGATATTGTGAACATGATTTTTACTTGTTTTATTTGAATAATAGAATAAATACTATATTTTTAAAGAATATTCAATCTAGAATCAAGTAATATTTATATCAGTTACTTACTAAAATTTTGGCTCTGAATCCTTGATTCCTTATTTTAAAACTCATCTATCTCACATTCTACAAGTAGATGTTCAATGGAAATTTAATTGTTGAATAAATTTTCCTGAGTTTTAAAGAAATAATATGATATTCATTTTTGAAATTAGAAAATCAGAATATGTGCAAAAGTAGTCATTGGTTTGGAAATTACAGTATATTTAAAATTATTGCTTATTTTGATCAATTGGGGTTGAGAACCCACTTTATAATGAAATGGATTTTTCCTAGAAGACTTTCTCTATTTGATAACCTTAATGGAAGTTTGCTTTAGCTAGGCAAGACTATGTTGAAGGAAAGTTTCCTCTTATTTCACACCTCAACTGATAGAGATTTTTTTTAGAAATTATCTGATAATACAGCTGATAAAAATATATTCATGGTCATGTGTTAACTTAGCTCAACACAAGTTATTAAGATTTGTCAAAGGTAGAAAATATAGGTTTTAAAATATTAAATATACACTCACTGCCATGTTTCTTTATGAAGAAAATTCACATTTATTGATCATACAACTTTCTAGGATAAGGGAAACATTTGATGATTTTTTTTTTATAAAAATGTTTTGTGAAGAGAAAGAAAAAGATAATTCTAAGACTTTTAGGATAGAGCTAGGCTTTGGAAACTGAGTAGAATTTCAAAAAGGTAGAAGATGGGTGCAAAGGCATTTTCTAAAGAAAGAGGCAATAAGAGGCAATTGATGGAAGGAGAGTAGCTTGATCATGCCTGGGGCACCAATCATGGATAGAAAATTGAGAAACAGTACACAGGATCACATGAGGTGGGATGGGAATGCTTTGCTAACATATGTAGGATTAAATTTGTTATAGATAGGAACCATAAGTACTTTCAAACCTGAGTAGTGACCAGAAGGGTATAAGACTGCCATTATTTGTTATGTTTCTGAGAGACAAGAACTCTGTGAAGAACAATGATTTCTTTTAGACAAGGTAGGGAGTGACTATAGGAGTGGCCACCATTGTTAATCTGGCAAATGACAGTCTCCTTCCCAGATCATTTTTATACCTAAAGATGTGTAGTTTTTTGCTTTCATCTAGGGATACACTTTACAAAAAACATATATGAGTTGGTTATTTAGATGTGTGCATGCTAAGTCTCTTCAATCATGTCCAACTCTTTGTGACCCTATGGACTGTAGCCAGCCAGGCTTTTCTGTCCATTAATTCTCCAGGCAAGAATACTGAAGTGGGTTACAGTGCCCTCCTCTATGGTATCCTCCCCAAACCAGGGGTTGAACCTGAGTCTCCTGTGGCTCCATTTCAGGTAGAATCTTTACTACTGAGCAGCCAGCAAAGCCCAGTTGGTTATTTATCTGCTCTTTATCTTTTCTGTCACTTCAGCTCCCCATTTATTTACAGACTCAGGGTTGTGTTGACTAGTTCCCTCTTGTCTAGATCCTAAGATGCACTGCAATGAATCACCCTTGTCTTCCTACATGGAAGAATATGTAGTTTGATTCCAGTTATGTAAAATTCAGAAACTAACACAATGATCTACAGTGATACAAATAATCACATCATCATCACATCATGTAGTCGCTCCATCTTATCTGACTCTTTGCCACCCAGTGGTCCACCAGGCTCCTCTGTCCATGGGATTCTCCAGGCAAGAATGCTGGAGTGGGTTGCCATTCCTTCTCCAGGGGATCTTCTGACCCAGGGATCAAACCTGGGTCGCCCACACTGCAGGCAGATTCTTTACCATCTGAATGACCAGGGAAGCCCAATAAAAGTGAAGATGCAGCTGACTTGAGGGACAGTAACTGAGAAAGGAGGTGAGACATGGATCTGAAGTAGTGTTAATCTTCTCCTTGCTTTAGAACTTGGGTCTTATAAGTTTGTTTACTGTGTTAAAAATTCATTAAGCTGTACATGTTTGTGTTGTGCACATTTTGTATGTGTGTATTAATCTTCACTATAAATATTAAAAATATATAAAAATGACACTAGTCTTCAAATTAAAAAAAAAGCTTCAATCCAATATCAAAGCATTCTGTTTGTCTGTAGAACACAGAGCATATCGATTTGCTAGGACTGCCATAACTAAGTACCACACACTGGTTGGCTTAAACCAGAGAGATGGATTTCCTCTCAGTTTGGAGGCTATGAATTCAAGATCAAAGTGTCAGTAGAGTTGGTTTCATTCTGAAGCCTCTCTCTGGCTTGTAGATAGTCATCATTTCCCTGTGTCTGTAAGTACTCTATCCTCTGTGAGTTTCTGTGTACTGATCTCCTTCTTCTTTTTTTTTTTAATAATAAAAACAGTAGTCATCTTGGGCTTAGACCAACTCGTATGAACTCATGACACTTTCATTTCCTCTTTAAAGACATTATCTCTAAATTCATTCATATTCTGAAGGAATGAAAGCGGAGATTTTGATATATGGATTATGAAGTGAAATCAAAGTCGCTCAGTCCATTCAATGGACTATACAATCAATGGGATTTTCCAGGCCAGAATACTGGAGTGGGTAGCCTTTCTCTTCTCCAGAGGCTCTTCCCAACCCAGGGGTTGAACCCAGGTCTCCCACACTGCAGGCGAATTCATTACTGCCTGAGCCACAAGGGAAGCCCAATATGGATTTTGTGTGTGTGTGTGTGTGTTAGTCACTCAGTCGTGTCTGACTCTTTGTGACCCCATGGACTCCTCTGTCCATAGGATTCTCAAGGCAAGAATACTGGAGTGGATTGCCATTTAAAGGAACACAATTCAACCCCTAAGACTAAGTAAGGTGGTAACACATTGTGACACAAAGTTACGATAATGGTGCGGAAGAAATTGCATTAAGCTAATATTATGGCAAATATAATGTAGTATGAGCATCCATGGCAGACATCAATACTATGGTGTGGACTTCCCAATATAAGAAGAAAAATATTGAGACTGAAGGTTGGATCCCATGGTAAATCTGCATTGGGCCCAATTGTTATTTCTCCAGAGAACTCATGTATTGAAGAGTTATTATCTAAAAAAGTAATTACTTCACTCTCACTTGTTTATGCAATCTCCCAGGAAAATGGTATCAGCCTATAAATGATATAAATTCTGCCTTCATCATTCCTCAGAAGAACCACTGATAGTCTTTCTTTAGACAGCTCTTCCCCCCATAGGTAGGTTTCTTTATTCTACATGTGTTTATAACTATCAAAATCCTACTTATTTGTGCAATCATGTATGATACCAAAATTAGACCTATGATTTGTAAATAACTATATGGAAAAAAAAGTCAATGAACATAAAAGTTCAGACATCTAGTGAATATGATGAAGTCTACATAGTCTACATAGAAAAGCAAACACATATTTTAGTTATTATTAGTATGACTATTTCAGAGAAGGCAATGGCACCCCACTCCAATACTCTTGCCTGGAAAATCCCATGGACAGAGGAGTCTGGTAGGCTGCAGTCCACGGGGTTGTGAAGAGTCAGACATGACTGAGCGACTTCACTTTCACTTTTCACTTTCATGCATTGGAGAAGGAAATGGTAACCCACTCCAGTGTTCTTGCCTGGAGAATCCCAGGGATGGGAGAGCCTGGTGGGCTGCCGTCTATGGGGTTGCACAGAGTCAGACACGACTGAAGTGACTTAGCAGCAGCAGCAGCAGCAGCAGCAGTATGAGTATTTATTTATTTATTTTATTTCTTGCTTAAACAGAAGTTAACTTTAGTTTTCACAAGCAAAAATAAACTGTTTTGGAAACATATGTGGTGTTGCGATCAATGTATAGCCAGAATGTCAGGCATAAAGAAAAAACCCAAGGAGTCTGGAGACCTGTCAGCTCAGACTTCATAGAGTCAGTCTTCCTTTCCAGGATCAGTCTGGTCTTTAAAGCACACTGCAATCTATTTAATGGAAATGTATGTTGCATTAAGGCGACCACCTTAAATCACTAACTAACTCATGTAAGATATCCAAGAATGAGCATTTGATTTCTGCATATTCCTCTTTGAACAAAGAATCTTGGCCCTCAGATTTCACAGTGAAACCAGGAATGAGACCAGGAACCAAGAATTTTTATCACTGCCAACTCCATACAGTGGGAAATTCTCTATAAAATAACCTGGTGGAAGATTAATGGATGGAGAATTTAAAAACTGGTCAACTGCCAGAATATAATTATGTATTTATTTTTGAAAAAGTGAAGGAAAATTCTAGTTACTCACCTAGAAAATTCTTATTCTATTGAGTCTGAAAAAGTAGGAAAGCATAAAACTTGCCCAACTTAATTATTTTGTATTCTTCAGTAAGGAACTGATTAGGTGAAAATTATACAAAAAAATTAGGTCATTTGGGAAAATATTGTTCTTTGACATCTTACTTTTTTCTCTTTCTAAACTCGTTCTCATCTGTTTTATATAATTAGATATAAACATAAACAAACCTGACTGTGATATTTGAGGATGGCTATGCCCATAAAGGGTGCTTCCCTGGTAGCTCAGATGGTAAAGTGTCTGCCTACAATGCAGGAGACCCAGGTTCAATCCCTGGGTCAGGAAGATGCCCTGGAGAAGAAAATGGCAACCCACTCCAGTATTCTTGCCTGGAAAACCCCATGGACTGAGGAACCTGGTAGGCTACAGTCCATGGGTCGCAAAGGGTCGGACATAAAGCATTTTTTTCAAACAAAGAGACCAGGACAGAGAAAGAGAAGGAGAAAGTGGATAAAGAAAAAAAGGGAGAGAAGCACAATTAGAAGGGAAATGAAAAATAGGGAAATAAAAAAAAAAGAGGGAGAGCCATGTCAAAAATGAAAGAGATGCTTTGACACCACAAGATTTCATTGCCAGGTTGAGATTGTGCTTACAGAGAATGAACAAGAGTCAAAACAGAGTAATAAAAAAGAAAGAAGGAAAAGAAATTGATGAGAAAGTCATTAGTGACATAGCAATATCAATTTTCCACTTTATTGTAATCCAATATAAATGTAAAGGTCAATATCTCATGAAGGAAATTATGAGAAGAAACTTCACATTAGTGACTGAGTTCATTCTCCTTGGACTATCTAATACCTAGTAATTGCAGATTCTCTTCTTCACCATTTATATGGTCACAGTGGCAGGAAATCTTGGCATAATTGTCCTCATCAGGGTCAATGCCCACCTCCACATGCCCATGTACTTTTTCCTGAGCCACTTATCCTTCATGGATCTGTGTTTCTCTTCCATTGTGACTCCAAAGATGTTGGGAATTTTCTTATCAGAGAGGAAAACCATTTCTTATACAGCTTGCATGGTTCATTGTTACTTTTTTATTGCCTTACTCCATGTAGGGATCTACATCCTGGCTGTCATGGCCTTTGATTGGTACATCGTCATTTGCAACCCCCTGCTTTATGGCAGCAGAATGTATAAGAGTGTGTGCATGTCCCTCATCACGGTGCCTTATGTATATGGAGCGCTCACTGGGCTGATGGAGACCATGTGGACCTACAACCTAGCCTTCTGTGGTCACAATGAAATTAATCACTTCTACTGTGCTGACCCACCGCTGATTAAGCTGGCTTGTTCCAACACCTATAGTAAAGAATTGTCCATGTTTGTTGTGGCTGGTTTTAACTTCACTTGTTCTCTCTTCATCATCCTCATTTCTTACATCTACATTTTTCCTGCCATGTTGAGGATTCGTTCCACAGAAGGCAGGCACAAAGCTTTCTCTACCTGTGGCTCCCATCTGACAGCTGTCACCATCTTCTATACAACTCTTTTCTTCATGTATCTTAGACCCCCTTCAGAAGAGTCTGCAGCAGGGGAAAATGGTGGCTGTGTTTTACACCACAGTGATCCCATGTTGAAGCCTGTCGATCTACAGTCTGAGGAACAAGGATGTGAAAGAAGCTTTGATCAAAGACTTGTTCAGCAGGAAACTGCTTTCTATTAATAGATAAATTCAATGCTACTGTTCTTAAGAGTTTTTATTTTCTATAGACAATAACTTCTTCCTATTGCCTAGTTTAGTAATTTGTCCAAATACATATCCTTTTCTTAAAGAGATGGGGGAAATTTCCATGGAGAAAATCTTGCTAAAATATATTTGAGCATCCATGTCAATAGACAGGAATTTTGAATTCTCCAAGAAGTCTTTGCTTGCCCAGACCCAAAATTAAGAACTTATACATTGAGGAATCAATGTCAGTCAAAAAGCTAATTTATATCTTGGAGAATAAAAAATATTAATGCTGAAATAGTATTTTCTTTTTGGAAGGAATTGGTCATTGTTTCAGACTCTTTCTTAACTGGGTGATTTCCTATTAAATGTGGCTGATAACTTTCAAAAATTTATTTCTGCTCAACTTTACTAAATAAGCATGCCTTCCTTACCACTGGAAATGAACACTTGAACTTTCAAAAGAAAGAGGGAAAACTTTCCTCCTAACCTTGCTTGAGCTCTTTTGACTGGTCTATGATTAAGTTTACACAGATATATAAAGAGGAGGAAAAAAAAACTCATATGTGCAGAGGTCTCATAGAAAGAGACACCCAAGGTGACAAAAGCAAGTTGTTTATATATCAGTTCCAGACAAAGACAATTATTTGTGAAGATTTTACAAAATAAAGGGACTTATTCTTGGGGTTGTGATCTAATGAAAAAGCCACAATTGGTTTAGTTTTCTTAACTTGAATTCTCTAACTCTGGTGGTAAGGATGATTTCTATCTTCCTGTGTTCAGAGGGTACCCTCACAGGTGAGATTTATTTTCCACCTTTGAGAAAAAGTGGAGGGCTAGAATGTGTTTTTATTATTTTTCAATAGGTGTTTCTCAAGCAAACTTAATTCAAAATAATCAAAAAGCCATGGCAGTTTATCCTGCTGTGACCTTTTCTGAGCCTCTATGGACTCATTCAGTCAACAGTAGGTCTCACTCCCTTTACACTTACCTATCAGCTCAGTTCTATACCCTGCTTCCATCAGCACTCTCTTTAGCCTGAAGCATAAGAGACATGGTCCTCAGCAAATCACACTTTTCTCCCAGGATCTATCTCTGGCTTTTTTTTCCCTTGGGACTTTTGTTTGGGGGGGGGGGGCAAGATTAATTGGTCAAGTTCAGTGCTACCTAAAAGTCTATGTAAGGAAATATACATAGATATACATAGTTCCCTTGGACTTGAAGCATCCAATTCTAATTTCTCCTACAGGAGCCCTGATAAGAAAATGGAAACCCATTCCAGTATTTTTGCCTGGAGAATTTCACAGACAGAGGACCCCAGTGAGATACAGTCTATGGGATCACAAGGAGTAGGACATGACTGAGCAACTAACACAAACACACAAAGAGATAAAAAGTGACCTGATAATCAGTTCAGTAGCTCAGTCATATCCGACTCTTTGAAACTCCATGGACCTCAGCACGCCAGGCTTCCTTGTCAATCACCAACTCCAGGAGCTTGCACAAACTTATGTCCATGGAGTCGGTAATGCCATCCAACCATCTCATCCTCTGTCATCCCCTTCTCCTCCTGCCTTCAGTCTTCCCAGAATTAAGGTCTTTTCCAATGAGTCAGTTCTTCTCATCAAATGGCCAAAGTATTGGAGTTTCAGCTTCAGCATCAGTCCTTCCAATGAATATTCAGGACTGATTTCCTCTAGGATTGACTGGTTTGATTTCCTTGCAGTCTGAGGGACTCTCAAGCATCTTCTCCAACACCACAGTCCAAAGCATCAATTCTTCAGTGCTCAGCTTTCTTGATAATACATGTGTCTAAAACTATTATGTCAACCCATATTGCTTAAAACACAGCTATAATAGTATAAAATAATTCCATAATATATTATATATAATATAATAATAGTAATACTTCATTTGAATAGCAATTTGCAAACCACACAGTCCTTTACCTTATCTCACTTTATTTCACAGAATATTAAGAGTAGAAAATACTTATTTTCAATGGAAACTCCATGGAACTGACATTATTTTTCCTGTTTAGAGACAAAGATACTGCAATTCAAATCTCAAAGTGATGAGAGATAGTCCAATCCAGCACCACCTCTTCCAATCATGTAGATTTGTGTTTTATACATGCTGAGGCCAACAGGTCATCTAAAGGTAACTCAGACTTTAAGTATAATCATCTGATGAATATGAGAGGCCCGTGATAAGGCTCACACAAAGCAAGGAGTTAGAACAGACATTTCTCATGAAATTAAGATTGTTGTAGGCCTATAACTTCTACAGAGGTATAGAGTCAACAATAACAGCAGCAACAACAAAATCAAAGTAGTTATTTAGGTTTTGACGAATGGACAAGTTAAAAATAATTTTTATTGAAAATCAAAAAAATAATATGTCATTTTTTTGTCATTTTGGGTTTAGATTTACAGTGTTTTCATGAGCTGTCAAATTCATTTAAAATGAATTTAAGGTGTTCCTACTTTAAAATAAGCTTTGTGGAACTGGAAAACCATAAATAAAGAAATGAACTATCAACCACTCATACATGAAGGAACTTCCATAGATAAATGTTCATGCACATTTCCAGAAAATAGAAAAAAAGAAAAAAGGAAGGATACTGTTAACTTCAGATATTGAATTTATATTATGCAAATAATACGTTTAGTATTTGAAAGAAACAAAGGTTAACATTAAAGCCATGGGACTATAAAGAGTAAAGCGGACAACTAGAACTTGTGAAGAAACTTTCCAATTAGGACGGAGTACAAGGAAAACAAGACTCAGAAGGTAAAGAATCTGCTTATAATTCAGGAGACCCAGGTTTAATCCCCGGGTTGGGAAAATCCCCTGTAGAAGAAATGGCAACCCACTGCAGTATTTTTTCCTGGAGAATTCCATGGAGAGAAGAGCTTGGCGAGTCCATAGAGTCACAAAGAGTCAGACATGATGGAGAGATTAACACTTAATACAAAATAAAATCCATCAATGAGAACAAACTTGTGACTAAATATACATAAATACAGACCATATGGAACAACAGTATAAATTTGGGTAATTCAAAACACAGAACTGACTTACTGAAAATAAACAAATTATAAAGAGAGAGGCCCACGTCCAAGGTCAGGGGCAGCGGCCGAGAAGATCTACCCCACGCCCGAGGTCAGGGGCGGCCGCTGAGAGGAGCAACCCCACCTACAAGGAGTGGATGCTGTGCGGGTACAGGAGGGCTGAGAGGGGCTACTCCAAGTTCAAGGTCAGGAGGGGTGGCTGTGAGAAGACATCCCTCGTCCAAATTAAGGAGCAGCGGCTGCGCTTTGCTGGAACAGCTGTGAAGAGATACCCCACGTCAAAGGTAAGAGAAACCCAAGTAAGAGGGTAGGTGTTGTGAAAGGGCATCAGAGGGCAGACACACTGAAACCATAATCACAGAAACTAGCCAATCTGATCACAGGACCACAGCCTTGTCTAACTCAATGAAACTAAGCCATGCTGTGTGGGGCCACCCAAGACAGTCGGGTCATGGTGGAGAGGTCTGACAGAATGTGGTCCACTGGAGAAGGGAATGGCAAACCACTTCAGTATTCTTGCCTTGAGAGCCCCATGAACAGTATGAGAAGGCAAAATGATAGGATACTGAAAGAGGAACTCCCCAGGTCGGTAGGTGCCCAATATGCTACTGGAGATCAGTGGAGAAATAACTCCAGAAAGAATGAAGGGATGGAGCAAAGCAAAAACAATACCCAGTTGTGGATGTGACTGGTGATAGAAGCAAGGTCCAATGCTATAAAGAGCAATATTGCATAGGAACCTGGAATGTTAGGTCCATGAATCAAGGCAAATTGAAAGTGGTCAAACAGGAGATGGCAAGAGTGAATGTCGACATTCTAGGAATCAGTGAACTAAAATGGACTGGAATGGGTTAATTTAACTCAGATGACCATTATATCTACTACTGTGGGCAGGAATCCCTTAGAAGAAATGGAGTAGCCATCATGGTCAACAAAAGAGTCCCGAAATGCAGTACTTGGATGCAACCTCAAAAATGACAGAATGATCTCTGTTCATTTCCAAGGCAAACCATTCAATATCACGGTAATCCAAGCCTATGCCCCAACCAGTAATGCTGAAGAAGCTGAAGTTGAACGGTTCTATGAAGATCTACAAGACCTTTTAGAACTAACACTGAAAAAAGATGTCCTTTTCATTATAGGGGACTGGAATGCAAAAGTAGGAAGTCAAGAAACACCTGGAGTAACAGGAAAATTTGGCCTTGGAGTACAGAACGAAGCAGGGCAAAGGCTAATAGAGTTTTGCCAAGAGAACGCACTGGTCATAGCAAACACCCTCTTCCAACAACACAAGAGAAGACTACACATGGACATCACCAGATGGTCAACACCAAAATCAAACTGATTATATTCTTTGCAGCCAAAGATGGAGAAGCTCTATACAGTCAGCAAAAACAAGACTGGGAGCTGACTGTGGCTCAGATCATGAACTCCTTATTGCCAACAATTCAGACTTAAACTGAAGAAAGTAGGGAAAACCACTAGACCATTCAGGTATGACCTAAATCAAATCCCTTATGACTATACAGTGGAAGTGAGAAATAGATTTAAGGGACTAGATCTGATAGACAGAGAGCCTGATGAACTATGGATGGAGGTTCGTGACATTGTACAGGAGACAGGGATCAAGACCATCCCCATGGAAAAGAAATGCAAAAAGGCAAAATGGTTGTCTGAGGAGGCCTTACAAATAGCTGTGAAATGAGAGAAGCAAAAAGCAAAGGAGAAAAGGAAAGATATTCCCATTTGAATGCAGAGTTCCAAAGAATAGCCAGGAGAGATAAGAAAGCCTTCCTCAATGATCAATGCAAAGAAATAGAGGAAAACAACAGAATGGGAAAGACTAGAGATCTCTTCAAGAAAATTAGAGATACCAAGGGAATATTTCAGGCAAAGATGGGTTTGATAAAGGACAGAAATGGTATGGACCTAACAGAAGCAGAAGACTATTAAGAAGAGGTGGTAAGAATACACAGAACTGTACAAAAAAAGATCTTCATGAACCAGAAAATCACAACGGTGTGATCACTCACCTAGAGGCCTGCCTGGTGTGCTGTGATTCATGGGGTCGCAAAGAGTCTGACACAACTGAGTGACTGAACTGAACTTGTTGAGAACCTGTTCATGATGTGCTTTTTCTTTCATTCACTTCCATGAATTAATTGGGCAATACAATGACATACTATAATGAATTAGACTTAAAGCATATTAATATCTTCAGCTCTGCCACTTAACACCTATAATCTGTGGCAATCATTTAATGACTCTTTGCTTCAGGTTCTCCCAAGTACAAATCTGAGACAGTAATATCAGGTATCTCAGTTGTTCCAATGGCCATTGATGTAATATCTGTAAATATCTGGGGGGAAAGATCTGTGAAATATGTGCTAATTACTGTTTGGCATATAAGCAACACTATACATGGATTGACTATTAATCTATCTTCTAATGTTTTTGCAAACTATCCTCTATGTTTGGTCTTCCACTAGTATCATTTGTTATTCTAACACCCACACTAAGCTTAATAAATTCTGAAGTCATCCAGTTTTTTTTTTCTGCTTTAAAAATCCAAAATAAAAACCGTTTTAGCTACCATCTCTTCCTCTCTCTTTCAGTCACTTCAGTTCAGTTCAGTCGCTCAGTCATGTCCGACTTTTGTGACTCCATGAATCGCAGCATGCCAGGCCTCCCTGTCCATCACAAACTCCCGGAGTTTGCTCAAACTCATGCCCATCAAGTCGGTGATGCCATCCAGCCATCTCATCCTCTGTCGTCCCCTTCTCCTCCTGCCCCCAATACCTCCCAGCATCAGGGTCTTTTCCAATGAGTCAACTCTTCTCATTAGGCGGCCAAAGTACTGGAGTTTGTGTTTCAGCATCAGTCCTTCCAATGAACACCCAGGACTGATCTCCTTTAGGATGGACTGGTTGGATCTCCTTGCAGTCCATGGGACTCTCAAGAGTCTTCTCCAACACCACAGTTCAAAAGCATCAATTTTTTGGCACTCAGCTTTCTTCACAGTCCAACTCTCACATCCATACATGACCACTGGAAAAACCATAGCCTTGACCAGACAGACCTTTGTTGACAAAGTAAGGTCTCTGCTTTTTAATATGCTATCTAGGTTGGTCATAACTTTCCTTCCAAGGAGTAAGTGTCTTTTAATTTCATGGCTGCAATTATCATCTGCAGTGATTTTGGAGCTCAAAAAAATAAAGTCTGACACTGTTTCCACTGTCTCCCCATCTATTTCCCATGAAGTGATGAGACCAGATGCCATGATCTTAGTTTTCTGAATGTTGAGCTTTAAGCCAACTTTTTCACTCTCCTCTTTCACTTTCATCAAGAGGCTTTTTAGTTCCTCTTCACTCTCTGCCATAAGGGTGGTGTCATCTGCATATCTGAGGTTATTGATATTTCTCCCAGCAATCTTGATTCCAGCTTGTGCTTCATCCAGCCCAGTGTTTCTCATGATGTACTCTGCATATAAGTTAAATAAGCAGGGTGACAGTATACAGCCTTGATGTACTCCTTTTCCTATTTGGAACCAGTCTGTTGTTCCATGTCCAGTTCTAACCATTGCTTCCTGACCTGCATACAGGTTTCTTAAGATGCAGGTTAGGTGGCCTGGTATTCCCATCTCTTTCAGAATTTTCAACAGTTTATTGTGATCCCCACAGTCGAAGGCTTTGGCATAGTCAATAAAGCAGAAATAGATGGTTTTCTGGAAGTCTCTTGCTTTTTTCGATGATCCAGTGGATATTGGCAATTTGATCTCTGGTTCCTCTGCCTTTTTCTAAAACCAGTTTGAACATCTGGAAGTTCATGGTTCACATATTGCTGAAGCCTGGCTTGGAGAATTTTGAGCATTACTTTATTAGCATGTGAGATGAGTGCAATTGTGCAGTAGTTTGAGCATTCTTTGGAACTGCCTTTCTTAGGCATTGGAAATGAAAACTGACCTTTTCCAGCCCTTTGGCCACTGCTGAGTTTTCCAAATTTGCTGGCATATTGAGTGTAGCACTTTCACAGCATCATCTTTCAGGATTTGAAATAGCTCAACTGGAATCCCATCACCTCCACTAGCTTTCCTTGTAGTGACGTTTCCTAAGGCCCACTTGACTTCACATTCCAGGATACAAAGATATATTCAAAAAACCAAATAACATGTCATGTATCTTCAAATTTGATGGTGATTAGGGAAATGAAAATTAGAACTATAAAATATTTGTCCTTACACACAAACCTAGCATACAAAAAATTTTTATAAACAACTTTTAATATTAATATTGGTAAGACCATGGAACAAAACTACTTAAATAGTGCTAATGGGAATGTAATTCATATAACCAGTTTGTGAAACTATTTGCCAGTTTAAGCAGAATATATACCTAATCTGTAAACCATCAATTCCATCCAAAATTTATCAAGCAGAAGTGCATGGATATATATTCATATAGAGACAGGAACAAGAATGTATTTTGTAATAGCCACATCAGGAAGCACTCTAGATAGTCTCAAAAATAGGAAGAATACATAAGTTCAGATACAGTCACATAATGGATACTATGTTGCTGCTGTTCAGTCACTCAGTCGTGTCTGATTCTTTGTGACCCCATGGACAGCAGCAGACCAGGCTTCCTTGTCCTTCACTATCTTAAGTTGGTGACTAACTTAACAAAGTGGCCAAAGTATTGGAGTTTCAGCTTTAGCAACTGTCCTTTCAGTGAACATTCAGGGTTGATTTCCTTTAGGATTGACTGATTTGATCTCCTTGCAGTCCAAAAGACTCTCAAGAGTCTTCTCTAGCACCACAATTTGAAAGTATCAGTTCTTGGGTGCTCAGCCTTCTTTATAGTCCAATTCTCAAATCCATACATGACTACTAAAAAAATAAATAAATGGTAACAGCAACAAAAAAAAAAACATAAAAACATAACTTTGACTATACAGACCTCTGTCAGCCAAGCGATATCTCTGCTTTTTAATATGCTATCTAGGTTTGTCATAGCTTTCTTTCCAAGGAGCAAGCCTCTTTTAATTTCATGGCTGCAGTCACCATCCACAGTGATTTTGGAGCCCAAGAAAATAAAATCTGTCACTGCTTCCAATTTTTCCCCTTCTATTGGTCATGAAGTAATGGGACATCCCATGTAGTGCTAGTAGTAAAGATTCTGCCTACCAATGCAGGAGACATAAAGGATACAAAAGATCCTGGTTCGATCCCTGGGTCAGGAAGATCCCTTGGAGGAGGGCACGGCAACCCACTCCAGTATTCTTGCCTGGAGAATCCCCATGGACAGAGAAGCCTGGCATGCTACAGTCCATGGGGTCACAAAGAGTAGGACATGACTGAAGTGAGTCAGCATGCATGAACAATGGAACTGATGTCATGATCTTAGTGTTTTGAATATTGAGTTTCAAGCCAGCTTTTTCACTCTCTTCTTTCCACCCTAATCAAGAGGCTCTTTAGTTCCTCTTCACTTTCTGCCATTAGAGAGGTATCATCTGCATATCTGAGGTTGTTAATATTTCTCCTAACAATCTTGATTCCAGCTTGTTATCCATCCAGCTCAGCATTTCTTATGATGTATTCTGCATATGTTAAATAAACAGGTTGACAACATACAGCCTTGACATATTCCTTTCCAAATTTTGAACCAGTCTGTTATTCCATGTCCAGTTTTAACTGTTGCTTCTTGACCAACATACAAGTTTCTCAGAAGACAGCTAAGGTGGTCTGGTACTCCTATCTCTTTACATTTCTCTACAGTTTGTTGTGATCCACACAGTCAAAGGTTTTAGGGTAATCAGTGAAGCAGATTTTTTTTTTGAAACATCTTTGCTTTCTCTGTGATTCAATGAATGCTGGCAATTTGATCTCTACACTTACAGTAATAAAAGAACAATTGCTATTTAGATGTGAGGGCTTTAAGTGATTAGGTCATGGAGGCTTTGCTTTGCCCTCATGAACTGAATTAGTGCCTGCACATGCTTAGTCATGTCCGACTCTGTGACCCCATGGAAATTTATGTTTTGTGCACATTTTGAATGTGTACTATAATGGTTTAAAATATATTAAAAATGATACTCTTCAAAGAAGCAAAGCTTCCTTTGAATATGAAAGCAGTCTCTTTGTCTACAGAAGGCAGAGCATATTAGTTTGCGAGGGCTGCTGTAACTAAGTACCACAGCCTGGGTGTCTTAAACAAAGGAGACTGATTTCCTTCTAGTTTGGAGGGTAGTAACTCAAGATCAAAGCATTAGTAGGATTGGTTTCATGCTGAAGCTTCTGTCTGGCTTATAGATAGCCGTCACCTCCTGTGTCTGTCACAGTCTTTCCTGTGTGAACTTTTGTGTCCTAATCTCCTTTCTTAAAAATGACACCAGTCATCTTGGGTTAGGATGCACTCATCTGAATTCATTACAACTTTAATTTCCTCTTTAAAAACTATATCTACAGATACAGTCATATTCAGAAGTATTGGGAGTCAAGATTGTGATATATGGATATTGAAGAAACTGTTCAACCCATAACCCAAAGTGAGATGGTAATAGGTTGTGGCACAAAGATATGATAATTGTGTGGAAGAAATTGTATGAAATTTGATTAAGCAAATATTATGGGTAACAGAATATGGTATGAATATCAATGGCAGACATCAATATTATGATGTGGACTTCCCAACCTATGAAGAAAAATATTGACAATGAATCTAAAAAAAAGAAAAACATTAGAAAAGCAGTTGAGTCCCATGGCAAATCAGAATTGTACCCATTTGTTATTTCTCCAGAGAATTCACTTAGTGTAAAATACTATCTAACAAAGTAGTTACTTAATACTCACCTATGTGTGTAATCTCTTAGGGAAATGTATCAGTTGACAAATAATATAAATTCTGCCTGCATTATTTAGCAGAAGAGCCATGACATTCATATTCTTTCCAAAGATGGCTCTTTCTTCATAGGTATGTAGACTTCTATATTATACATTCATTTATTTATAACCATCAAAATTCTTCTTTCTTATTTAGACAATCATGTGCATTACCAAAACTAGATTTATGATTCAAAAATGACAAAATAGAAAAAGGAAATATAATGACCAGGAAAAGTGTGGATATTTACTATTTTAAGTACTGTTACTTATAAAATTCATTGAATCATTTAGGTGGATGATAAGGAAATTGAAATATATTGAATGCCATTCTCTAGGATTCTTTACTTAATGACTAATAGCTAATATTATTGAGAACTAGCCAGTCCACGGGTGTACAAAGTGTCAGAAATGACTAAGCATGCACACATACACACAGACATGTATGTAGAACAATGTTTTCGGTATTGCATACTTTCCATTGTATAATCCTCAAAATAACCCTATCCATATAAGGAATCCATTTTGAGTAGGAAAAAAAAAATGATGAAGCCCAGAAATATTAAGAAACATTGTCCAGAGTGCTTGGATCAAAATTGCTAAAGCCAGAATGAGAATTCAACAATCTGACTTCATAGCTCATGTTTTCACAAGTAAATTCTCCTCAGTTCAGTTCAGTCGCTCAGTCGTATTTGACTCTTTGCAATCCCATGGACTGCAGCATGCCAGGCCTCCCTGTCCATCACCAATTCCCGGAGCCCACTCAAACTCATGTCCATAGAGTCAGTATCCAATCATCTCATCCTCTTTTGTCGACTTCTCTTCTCTCCTTCAATTTTTCCCAGCTTAAGGGTCTTTTCCAATGAGTCAGTTCTTCGCATCAGGTGGCCAAAGTATTGGAGTTTCAGCTTCAGCATCATTCCTTCCAATGAATATTCAGGACTGATTTCCTTTAGGATGGACTGGTTGGATCTCCTTGCAGTTCAAGGGACTCTCAAGAGTCTTCTCCAACACCACAGTTCAAAAGCATCAATTCTTCGGCACTCAAGCTTTCTTTATAGTCCAACTCTCACATCCATACATTACTACTGGAAAAAGCATAGCCTTGACTAGATGGGGCTTTGTTGACAAAGTAATGTCTGCTTTTTAATATGCTGTCTAGGTTGGTCATAACTTTCCTTCCGAGGAGTATGTGTCATTTAATTTCATGGTTGCAGTCACCATCTGCAGTGATTTTGGAGCCCCCCAAAAATAAAGTCAGCCACTGTTTCCCCATCTATTTGCCATGAAGTGATGGGACCAGATGCCATGATCTTAGCTTTCTGAATGTTAAGCTTTAAGCAAACTTTTTCACTCTCCTCCTTCACTTTCATCAAGAGGCTTTTTAGTTCCTCTTCACTTTCTGCCATAAGGGTGGTGGCTACTGCATATCTGAGGTTATTGATACTTCTCCCAGAGATCTTGATTCCAGCTTGTGCTTCATCCAGCCCAGTGTTTCTCATGATGTACTCTGCATATAAGTTAAATAAGCAGGGTGACAATATACAGCCTTGACATACTCCTCTCGATCCTCTGCCTTTTCTAAATCCAGGTTGAACATATGGAAGTACAAGATTCACATACTATTGAAGCCTGGCTTAGAGGATTTTGAGCATTACTTTGCTAGTGTGTGAGAGGAGTGCTATTGTGTGGTAGTTTGAACATTCTTTGGTGTTGCCTTTCTTTGGGACTGGAATGAAATTGATTTTTCCAGTCCTGTGGCCATTGCTGAGTTTTCCAAATTTGCTGACATGTTGAGTGCAGCATTTTCACAGTATTACCTCTGAGCATTTGAAATAGCTCAACAGGAATTCCATTGCCTCCACTAGCTTTGTTCTTTGTTCCTAAGGCCCACTTGACTTTGCATTCCAGGATGTCTGGCTCTAGGTGAGTGATCACACCATTGTGATTATCTGGGTCATGAAGATCTTTTTTGTACAGTTCTTCTGTGTATTCTTGCCACCTCTTCTTAATATCTTCTGCTTCTGTTAGGTCCATACCATTTCTGTCCTTTATTGAGTCCATCTTTGCATGAAATATTCCCTTGGTATCTCTGATTTTCTTGAAGAGATCTCTAGTCTTTCCCATTCTGTTGTTTTTCTCTATTTCTTTGCAGTGATCACTGAGGAAGCCTTTCTTATCTCTCCTTGCTATTCTTTGGAACTCTGCATTCAAATGGGTATATCTTTTCTCCTTTGCTTTTTGTTTCTCTTCTTTTCTCAGCTATTTGTAAGGCCTTGTCAGACAACCATTTTGCCTTTTTGCACTTCTTTTTCTTGGGTGATTCTTGATCCCTGTCTCCTGTACAATGTCATGAACCTCTGTCCATAGTTCTTCAGGCACTCTGTCTATCATATCTAATCCCTTGACTCTATTTGTCACTTTCCCTGTATTATTGTAAGGGACTTAACTTAGTTCATACCTGAATAGTCTAGTGGTTTTCCCTACTTCAATTTAAGTCTGAATTTAGCAAGTGAATTTGGCAAGTGGATTTGGATAATCTTTGTTACCTCTTTTTCTTTTTTCCCCAAAAGGGAACCACTTTCTCTATTCTTTTCAGAGTTGTTTCAGTGTTGCATGAAGGATGATAATGTCAAGGTCATTGGTTAAGTAACCATGGTTACAAGGTTTTGTAACCATGAAATGGTTGAAATTCAGGGTGGTTTTGTAACATATTTTAAAAAATGGATCTCATTCATACATTTATTGATATATCTATCAATTTTGTTATAGTTAAGCATCTCTAGTATAAAAGGTATTTTTTATAATAGCCAGGACATGGAAGAAACCCAGGTGCCCATCAGCAGATGAATGGATGAGGAAGCTGTGGTACATATACACCATGGAATATTACTCAGCCCTTAAAAAGAATTCATTTGAATCAGTTCTAATGAGATGGATGAAACTGGAGCCCATTATACAGAGTGAAGTAAGCCAGAAAGATAAAGACCATTACAGTATACTAACACATATATATGGACTTTAGAAAGATGGTAACGATAACCCTATATGCAAAACAGAAAAAGAGACTCAGATGTATAGAACAGACTTGTGGACTCTGGGAGAAGGCGAGGGTGGGATGTTTCAAGAGAACAGCATTGAAACATGTATATTATCTAGGGTGAAACAGATCACCAGCCCAGGTTGGGTACATGAGACAAGTGCTCGGGCCTGGTGGACTGGGAAGACCCAGAGGGATTGGGTGGAGAGGGAGGTGGGAGGGGTGACTGGGATGGGGAATACATGTAAATCCATGGCTAATTCATTTCAATGTATGACAAAAACTACCGTAATGATGTAAAATAATTAGCCTCCAACTAATAAAAATAAATGGAAAAAAAAAAAAGGTATTTAACCTGCACTCTCTTCCTTGCTCTCTCCCTCTAATACACACACATACAGACACACTCACACACACAATGCTTTCTTGTTTTAAATTTCCTTTTTCTCTAGGGACTGCAAGTTAAGTTATAATAACATAGTGCCAATGAGTTTGCCTGATGCAGTTTCTCCATAAAAGGGGAGAAGGAACTAAGGAATCTGGGGTCCTTGGGCACTGAGGAATACAGGAAAGCTTTGCCTAATTATTATTCTGTCCATGATTTTCCAACCAAGTTGAGGTAGTACAAATAAGAGTTTATGAACAATTTTGGCTTCCATTCAGATTCTTTAAACTGCTAGATATATTTAATGTCTGAGCTACTAGGGAAGAACCAATAATACTGGAGTGGATAGCCATTCCTTTCTAGAGAGGGTCTTCAGGACAGAGGGATCAAACCTGGGTCTCTTGCATTGTAGGCAGACTCTTTTCCATCTGAGCCACCAAGGAAGCCCCTACTATCTATACTTTGTGGAAAAACAGAACCTCAGAATTATTTTACATATGCTTTTTTTTTTTACCCTTCAACACAGAGATAATACGGATCACAATCACAAATAGGTGGTGAGATCTTACTTGTGAACTGTTAATAGGTGAACCTACACAGGTCACTTCAATTTTTTGACTGCTTCATCAGAGACAGGCATTGTGCTAAGAATTTCCCAATGTTATCTGTGATCCCCACACCTCACTGAGGCAACAGTTTCCTTTTTCTACAGATGAGCTTTGAAACTGAGAATCCTTCCTTTCCCAAAGACAGGTAGTTAATTATGGTGCAGAGTTAAGATTTTATTTCTGACCTAACTGACATCAAAGTAGATGATCTACTGACTCCGAAAAGAGCCTCAGTTAACTGATAAATTGTTCTACTACAATCAACTTCTCCACCAATGACCTCTACTTGTACTCATTCTCCCTAGATGTTTCCATGGGATCTGTACTTTTGAGGCACCTGGGATCTCTTCAACAACCATGAGATGCACAGGGTGTACATTGCTGTGATTGCCCTGAAAGATAATGATTACTAGAACTAAAGCATAATAGAAAAGAAAGTGACTGAGCAACATTGTATAATGCAAACCAAGGATGCTCTTTCCTGAGGCGCAAGGTGTTTTCCTGAGGCCGATATTATACCATGTGAAGATGCGAGAGATTAAACCATGATATTAAGGATATTGGTCACTGATGTTATCATAAGACATTCTTCTGATTAACCCTCCTTAACTGCCCTTACTCCTGAGATGTTTCTAGAATTTTAATTTGTTTCATCATTATCTGGATAGTTCCTTGGGGAGATGCTCTCAATGTGTGCAGTGTTCAAGATTCTATTATAAATAGTGAGGAATTATCATTGTTTTTTGCTGCTGCTGAAGGTAGGTCTGCAAATTTTATACTCTGCAATAGAGATTAATGCAGTCATATCTTTCATTTTTATCCCCTTTTTGAAGAGGAGACTAAGACCTTACTTGTGGACCTATTTGTTATCACAGTGTTTTATTATCTGGAATTATATACTTGGAGAATATTACTATTTATATTAATAGTTGATATAAAAATTCATAAGAATATCTTGCTACCATAGGGACTTACAAGAATTTTTGCTCTTCAGGTTTTGCCTTTTATGTCTTCTCTACAAAGATCATTGATTTTCACATTGTGTTTTAAAATGTATCTGAGTGGAATTGAAGGCATTGCATCATTGGGAATAATTGTTATTGTTCAGTCACTAAGTTGTGCCCTATTCTTTGCCATCCCATGGACTGTAGCATGCCACGTTTCCCTCTCTTTCACTACATTGGACAAATAATTATACCTTTGTTGTATTGTATGTGTGTGTGTGTGTGTGTGTGAAATTCCTGAAAAGTTAATGAAAGTGATTTTTTAAAATTTCTAAATTATACATTTTATATGCTTAATTGCTTTAAAAGATGTTGCACAGTTATATAATAAAGTGGTTCTCTATAAGAAGCTACTTCAGTCATCCAACCCTAGGACTATGGGATCACCTAACCTTGAGAGGCATAGATAAACAGTGGTCCAAGAACTCTGTTTTTCAGGCTCTAGGGCAATGCCAAGTTCTTCTGGTTCATCAAGCATGAATTATCAAAGGATAACTTTTTCTCTTTTTTGGACGATAATCAAACTGAATTTTAAACATAGAGAAATAGAATATTAGAAAAAGTTATCAAAGAGGCAGCAGTGATATAAAGTTATTGAATGTAACCTGAGAGTCCAATTAATTGGCTTGCATTTCTGTCTGGCAATTTGCAGATGTTTGATCCAAGGAAAGCCTCTTTGTCTGTCAGTGCTTCAGTTTTCTCATTTTTTAGAAAGATACACTAATTAGAACCTCTCTCATGGGACCTTTGTTTATAAAAGATTGTGTAAGGATTCAACAAAAGTTAGCTATTCTCTTAAACCTTAAAGCTGAGACTGCTGCCACTAGAAAAAACAATTAATAGACATTTTATTAGTTATGGACACAGTAATGCATTCTATAAAGCTTATCTGGAGATCAGGATGCTTAAAAATTGTGTGTGATTATCCCCGAATGTCTACAATATATACTAAACTAATATAGTCAGTTTGAAGTGTTCTAAGATGAATGAGACACATTCTACTATCACAGAGCTGAATATGATTGTGAAAAGTGGAAGAAAACCCACATATTACACAGGAACGGAAGTTGGAGAAGTAGTATTGCTTTATGTTTCTTAGGTGCCTTGATGATTTTGTAAATACTTTACATTTAGTTGCTGTTGTTGTTCATTCACTAAGTTGTATTCAACTATTTGAGACTCCATGGACTGCAGCATGCCAGACTCCTCTGTCCTTCACTATCTCCCAGAGTTTGCTAAGTCTGCAAGTTTGCTCATGTCCATTGAGTTGGTGATACTATCTAACCATCTCATCCTCTTAGAATTAGTAGAACCAATAATCCAAATCGAACTCTGTTAACTAGTTAATTATGGGTTCACCAAGCAGAGTCAAGAGTTTTTATATATGAAAATTCTTGGTCTTAGCTCTATCTCCCAGTCAAAATCATCAATTCAAATCTGACTTAGCAGCCAGATTAGCAGCCACACTTAGCAGCCAGGAGATCTACAATCATGAAAATATAGGGTACAGGTGAACCCAGACCAGAACTGAAATATCACTGCCTATGTTATGTGCCCAAATCATTTTCTCTATGGTGTATTTAATTCCCATATGAATAATTTCAGGGGTAGGAAAATAGTTCACAGATATTAATCAAATTCCAAATTGTGAGTTGCTACTCTTTTCCAAAAACACAAGAGAAGACTCTACACATGGACATCACCAGATGGTCAACACTGAAATCAGATTGATTATATTCTTTGCAGTCAAAGATGGAGAAGCTCTATACAGTCAGCAAAAACAAGACTGGGAGCTGACTGTGGCTCAGATCATGAACTCCTTATTGCCAAATTCAGACTTAAACTGAAGAAAGCAGGGAAAACCACTAGACCACTCAGGTATGACCTAAGTCAAATCTCTTATGATTATACAGTGGAAGTGAGAAATAGATTTAAGGGACTAGAACTGATAGAGTGTCAGATGAACTATGGACGGAGGTTCATGACATTGTACAGGAGACAGGGATCAAGATCATCCCCAAGAAAAAGAAATGCAAAAAAGCAAAATGGCTGTCTGAGGAGGCCTTACAAATAGCTGTGAAAAGAAGAGAAGCAAAAAGCAAAGGAGAAAAGATATACCCATTTGAATGCAGAGTTCCAAAGAATAGCAAGGAGAGATAAGAAAGCCTTCCTCAGCGATCAATGCAAAGAAATAGAGGAAAACAGTAGAACAGGAAAGACTAGAGATCTCTTCAAGAAAATTAGAGATACTAAGGAATATTTCATGCAAAGATGGGCTCAATAAAGGACAGAAATGGTATGGACCTAACAGAAGCAGAAGATATTAAGAAAAGGTGGCAAGAATACAGAGAAGAACTATACAGAAAAGATCTTCACAACCCAGATAATCATGATTGTGTGATCACTCAACTAGAGCCAGACATCCTGGAATGTGAAGTCAAGTGGGCCTTAGGAAGTATCACTACGAACAAAGCTAGTGGAGGTGATGGAATTCCAGTTGAGCTATTTCAAATCCTGAAAGATGATGCTGTGAAAGTGCTGCACTCAATATGTCAGCAAATTGGAAAACTCAGCAGTGGCCACGGGACTGGAAAAGGTCAATTTTCTTTCCAATCCCAAAGAAAGGCAATGTCAAAGAATGCTCAAACTACCACACAATTGCACTCATCTCACACACTAGTAAGTAATGCTCAAAATTCTCCAAGCCAGGCTTCAGCAATATGTGAACCATGAACTTCCAGATGTTCAAGCTGGTTTTAGAAAAGGCAGAGGAATCAGAGATCAAATTGCCAACATTTGCTGGATCATCAAAAAAGCAAGAGAGTTCCAGAAAAACATCTATTTCTGCTTTATTGACTATGCCAGAGCCTTTGGCTGTGTGGATGACAACAAAGTGTGGACAATTCTAAAAGAGATGGGAATACCAGACCACCTGACCTGCCTCTTAAGAAACCTGTATGCCAGTCAGGAAACAACAGTTAGAACTGGACATGGAACAACAGACTGGTTCCAAATAGGAAAAGGAGTACGTCAAGGCTGTATACTGTCACTCTGCTTATTTAACTTATATGCAGAGTACATCATAAGAAACACTGGGCTGGATGAAGCACAAGCTGGAATCAAGACTGCCGGGAGAAATATCAATAACCTCAGATATGCAGTAGCCACCACCCTTATGGCAGAAAGTGAAGAAGAACTAAAAAGCCTCTTGATGAAAGTGAAAGAGAAGAGTGAAAAAGTTGGCTTAAAGCTCAACATTCAGAAAACTAAGATCATAGCATCTGGTCCCATCACTTCATGGCAAACAGATGGGGAAACAGTGGCTAGACTTTATTTTGGGGGGCTCCAAAATCACTGCAGATGGTGACTGCAGCCATGAAATTAAAAGATACTTACTCCTTGGAAGGAAAGTTATGACCAACCTAGACAGCATATTAAAAAGCAGAGACATTACTTTGCCAACAAAGGTCCTTCTGGTCAAGGCTATGGTTTTACCAGTGGCCATGTAATGATGTGAGAATTGGACTATAAAG
>NW_027224447.1:0-26778 GCF_023699985.2 Odocoileus virginianus | reverse complement strand
AGGCCTAGTGGGTACTGGGTGGGAAGGTGCTGGCAGGGGCTTTTCCCCACACTGCAACGTCCCAGGAGGCGAGCCTTTGGAGGGGGAAGAGGGGAAAGAAACGGGGTGGATCCCCAAGCCGTCTTTGCCCCAGCTGCCCAGGGAGCAGGGAGAGCAAGGGGCCCCACTGTGATCCTAGTCGGCTCTGCCTCTTCCCACCAGCGGAGCTGTGGGGCTGCCGGGGGAGCTCCCTGACAGACTCGGGCTCACCCGGCTCTCTGGGGCAGGGGGCAGGAACAGACGTTTGCATGGATTTGGGCCTTGGCTTGGGAGTGGGGACCCCCGAGCTGGTCCCCAGCCAAGCCGTCTTTCCCCCACTGCCTCAGGGGAGGGGGAGGAAAGGCCCACTGTGATCCTAGTCGGCTTGTTTTCCCCACCCAGCGGAGTTGTGGGGCTGCCAGGGAGCGCCTGCAGATCGGTTTACCCGAGCTCTTGAAGGGGGGGGGGCGGAACAGACGTGTGCATGGATTTGGGGGCCTTGGCCTGGGGTGTGGACCCCGAGCTGGTCCCAGGTGGGGCCAGGGGCCCGGAGGGGGGACCCCCCCCAAAAAGCACTTTTCCCCCGGGTTTCAGAGCAGTGTGCGTGATTTGGGAAACACCGGCCAGAGTGTTTCCCCAAAGGCCTTTGGGGCAGGCGGGGGGTTCCCGGGAAAGGGGGGGGGGGGGGGGGCCCGGTGCTGCTGGGAGGCCCCCCGGGCCCAGAGGAAACCCCCCCGCGGGGGCCCCTCCCCTTTGGGCACCCTTCCCCCGGCCCTTTCCCTGGCGCCCGGGCTATGCCCCACAAGGGGCAGGCTGCAGGGAGTGTGTCCAGACATGCACAGGCACCTAACCCAACTCAGCCCCGCTAGGGCCTTTCCCCTGGGCTTAGGCCTCAGCAGGGGCCTACTGGGTGGGAAGGTGCTGGCAGGGGCTGTCCCCAAACTGCAACGTCCCAGGAGCAGACCCTTCTGGCAGAGGAAAGAGGGGAGCAACGGGGTGGATGCCCAAGCCTTCTTTGCCCCAGCTGCCTCAGGGGAGCAGGGAGAGCAAGAGGCCCACTGTGATCCTAGGTCGGCTCTGCCTCTTCCACCCAGGCGGAGTGCTGGGCTGCCAGGGAGTGCCTGACAGACTCTGGCTCAGCGAGCTCTTGAAGGGGCAGGGGGCAGGAACAGACGTGTGCATGGAGTTGGGCCTTGGCCTGGGAGTGTGGACCCCCGAGCTGGTCCCCAGGCTCGGGGCCATGGGCCCGGAGAGAGGACCACCCCAAAGCACTTTTCTCCCGGGTTTCAGAGCAGTGTGCGCGATTTGCGGGAACAGCCGCGCCAGAGTGCTTCCCAAACGGCCTTTGGAGGCAGGCGGGGAGGTCTGCCGGAGGGAGAGGGCCGGTGCTGCTGGGAGGCCCCACAGGCCAGAGGCACAACCCAGCGAGGCCCCTGCCCTTGGCCAGCCTTGCCCCGGCCTTCCTGGCGTCCAGGGCTACTGCCCCACGAAGGGGCAGGCTGCAGGGAGTGTGTCCAGACATGCACGGGCACCTACCCCAACTCAGCCCCGCTAGGGCCTTTCCCCTGGGCCTAGGCCTCAGCTGAGGCCTACTGGGTGGGAAGGTGCTGGCAGGGGCTGTCTCCACACTGCAACGTCCCAGGAGGCAGAGCCTTCTGGCAGAGGGAAGAGGGGAGCAACGGGGTGGATGCCCAAGCCGTCTTTGCCCCAGCTGCCTCAGGGGAGCAGGGAGAGCAAGAGGCCCACTGTGATCCTAGGTCGGCTCTGCCTCTTCCCACCCAGGCGGAGCTGCTGGGGCTGCCAGGGAGCTGCCTGACAGACTCTGGCTCAGCCGAGCTCTCTGAAGGGGCAGGGGGCAGGAACAGACGTGTGCATGGAGTTGGGCCTTGGCCTGGGAGTGTGGACCCCCGAGCTGGTCCCCAGGCTCGGGGCCATGGGCCCGGAGAGAGGACCACCCCAAAGCACTTTTCTCCCGGGTTTCAGAGCAGTGTGCGCGATTTGCGGGAACAGCCGGCCAGAGTGCTTCCCAAACGGCCTTTGGAGGCAGGCGGGGAGGTCTGCCGGAGGGAGAGGGCCGGTGCTGCTGGGAGGCCCCACAGGCCAGAGGCACAACCCAGCGAGGCCCCTGCCCTTGGCCAGCCTTGCCCAGGCCTTCCTGGCGTCCAGGGCTACTGCCCCACGAAGGGGCAGGCTGCAGGGAGTGTGTCCAGACATGCACGGGCACCTACCCCAACTCAGCCCCGCTAGGGCCTTTCCCCTGGGCCTAGGCCTCAGCTGAGGCCTACTGGGTGGGAAGGTGCTGGCAGGGGCTGTCTCCACACTGCAACGTCCCAGGAGGCAGAGCCTTCTGGCAGAGGGAAGAGGGGAGCAACGGGGTGGATGCCCAAGCCGTCTTTGCCCCAGCTGCCTCAGGGGAGCAGGGAGAGCAAGAGGCCCACTGTGATCCTAGGTCGGCTCTGCCTCTTCCCACCCAGGCGGAGCTGCTGGGGCTGCCAGGGAGCTGCCTGACAGACTCTGGCTCAGCCGAGCTCTCTGAAGGGGCAGGGGGCAGGAACAGACGTGTGCATGGAGTTGGGCCTTGGCCTGGGAGTGTGGACCCCCGAGCTGGTCCCCAGGCTCGGGGCCATGGGCCCGGAGAGAGGACCACCCCAAAGCACTTTTCTCCCGGGTTTCAGAGCAGTGTGCGCGATTTGCGGGAACAGCCGGCCAGAGTGCTTCCCAAACGGCCTTTGGAGGCAGGCGGGGAGGTCTGCCGGAGGGAGAGGGCCGGTGCTGCTGGGAGGCCCCACAGGCCAGAGGCACAACCCAGCGAGGCCCCTGCGCCTTGGCCAGCCTTGCCCAGGCCTTCCTGGCGTCCAGGGCTACTGCCCCACGAAGGGGCAGGCTGCAGGGAGTGTGTCCAGACATGCACGGGCACCTACCCCAACTCAGCCCCGCTAGGGCCTTTCCCCTGGGCCTAGGCCTCAGCTGAGGCCTACTGGGTGGGAAGGTGCTGGCAGGGGCTGTCTCCACACTGCAACGTCCCAGGAGGCAGAGCCTTCTGGCAGAGGGAAGAGGGGAGCAACGGGGTGGATGCCCAAGCCGTCTTTGCCCCAGCTGCCTCAGGGGAGCAGGGAGAGCAAGAGGCCCACTGTGATCCTAGGTCGGCTCTGCCTCTTCCCACCCAGGCGGAGCTGCTGGGGCTGCCAGGGAGCTGCCTGACAGACTCTGGCTCAGCCGAGCTCTCTGAAGGGGCAGGGGGCAGGAACAGACGTGTGCATGGAGTTGGGCCTTGGCCTGGGAGTGTGGACCCCCGAGCTGGTCCCCAGGCTCGGGGCCATGGGCCCGGAGAGAGGACCACCCCAAAGCACTTTTCTCCCGGGTTTCAGAGCAGTGTGCGCGATTTGCGGGAACAGCCGGCCAGAGTGCTTCCCAAACGGCCTTTGGAGGCAGGCGGGGAGGTCTGCCGGAGGGAGAGGGCCGGTGCTGCTGGGAGGCCCCACAGGCCAGAGGCACAACCCAGCGAGGCCCCTGCCCTTGGCCAGCCTTGCCCCGGCCTTCCTGGCGTCCAGGGCTACTGCCCCACGAAGGGGCAGGCTGCAGGGAGTGTGTCCAGACATGCACGGGCACCTACCCCAACTCAGCCCCGCTAGGGCCTTTCCCCTGGGCCTAGGCCTCAGCTGAGGCCTACTGGGTGGGAAGGTGCTGGCAGGGGCTGTCTCCACACTGCAACGTCCCAGGAGGCAGAGCCTTCTGGCAGAGGGAAGAGGGGAGCAACGGGGTGGATGCCCAAGCCGTCTTTGCCCCAGCTGCCTCAGGGGAGCAGGGAGAGCAAGAGGCCCACTGTGATCCTAGGTCGGCTCTGCCTCTTCCCACCCAGGCGGAGCTGCTGGGGCTGCCAGGGAGCTGCCTGACAGACTCTGGCTCAGCCGAGCTCTCTGAAGGGGCAGGGGGCAGGAACAGACGTGTGCATGGAGTTGGGCCTTGGCCTGGGAGTGTGGACCCCCGAGCTGGTCCCCAGGCTCGGGGCCATGGGCCCGGAGAGAGGACCACCCCAAAGCACTTTTCTCCCGGGTTTCAGAGCAGTGTGCGCGATTTGCGGGAACAGCCGGCCAGAGTGCTTCCCAAACGGCCTTTGGAGGCAGGCGGGGAGGTCTGCCGGAGGGAGAGGGCCGGTGCTGCTGGGAGGCCCCACAGGCCAGAGGCACAACCCAGCGAGGCCCCTGCCCTTGGCCAGCCTTGCCCCGGCCTTCCTGGCGTCCAGGGCTACTGCCCCACGAAGGGGCAGGCTGCAGGGAGTGTGTCCAGACATGCACGGGCACCTACCCCAACTCAGCCCCGCTAGGGCCTTTCCCCTGGGCCTAGGCCTCAGCTGAGGCCTACTGGGTGGGAAGGTGCTGGCAGGGGCTGTCTCCACACTGCAACGTCCCAGGAGGCAGAGCCTTCTGGCAGAGGGAAGAGGGGAGCAACGGGGTGGATGCCCAAGCCGTCTTTGCCCCAGCTGCCTCAGGGGAGCAGGGAGAGCAAGAGGCCCACTGTGATCCTAGGTCGGCTCTGCCTCTTCCCACCCAGGCGGAGCTGCTGGGGCTGCCAGGGAGCTGCCTGACAGACTCTGGCTCAGCCGAGCTCTCTGAAGGGGCAGGGGGCAGGAACAGACGTGTGCATGGAGTTGGGCCTTGGCCTGGGAGTGTGGACCCCCGAGCTGGTCCCCAGGCTCGGGGCCATGGGCCCGGAGAGAGGACCACCCCAAAGCACTTTTCTCCCGGGTTTCAGAGCAGTGTGCGCGATTTGCGGGAACAGCCGGCCAGAGTGCTTCCCAAACGGCCTTTGGAGGCAGGCGGGGGAGGTCTGCCGGAGGGAGAGGGCCGGTGCTGCTGGGAGGCCCCACAGGCCAGAGGCACAACCCAGCGAGGCCCCTGCCCTTGGCCAGCCTTGCCCCGGCCTTCCTGGCGTCCAGGGCTACTGCCCCACGAAGGGGCAGGCTGCAGGGAGTGTGTCCAGACATGCACGGGCACCTACCCCAACTCAGCCCCGCTAGGGCCTTTCCCCTGGGCCTAGGCCTCAGCTGAGGCCTACTGGGTGGGAAGGTGCTGGCAGGGGCTGTCTCCACACTGCAACGTCCCAGGAGGCAGAGCCTTCTGGCAGAGGGAAGAGGGGAGCAACGGGGTGGATGCCCAAGCCGTCTTTGCCCCAGCTGCCTCAGGGGAGCAGGGAGAGCAAGAGGCCCACTGTGATCCTAGGTCGGCTCTGCCTCTTCCCACCCAGGCGGAGCTGCTGGGGCTGCCAGGGAGCTGCCTGACAGACTCTGGCTCAGCCGAGCTCTCTGAAGGGGCAGGGGGCAGGAACAGACGTGTGCATGGAGTTGGGCCTTGGCCTGGGAGTGTGGACCCCCGAGCTGGTCCCCAGGCTCGGGGCCATGGGCCCGGAGAGAGGACCACCCCAAAGCACTTTTCTCCCGGGTTTCAGAGCAGTGTGCGCGATTTGCGGGAACAGCCGGCCAGAGTGCTTCCCAAACGGCCTTTGGAGGCAGGCGGGGAGGTCTGCCGGAGGGAGAGGGCCGGTGCTGCTGGGAGGCCCCACAGGCCAGAGGCACAACCCAGCGAGGCCCCTGCCCTTGGCCAGCCTTGCCCCGGCCTTCCTGGCGTCCAGGGCTACTGCCCCACGAAGGGGCAGGCTGCAGGGAGTGTGTCCAGACATGCACGGGCACCTACCCCAACTCAGCCCCGCTAGGGCCTTTCCCCTGGGCCTAGGCCTCAGCTGAGGCCTACTGGGTGGGAAGGTGCTGGCAGGGGCTGTCTCCACACTGCAACGTCCCAGGAGGCAGAGCCTTCTGGCAGAGGGAAGAGGGGAGCAACGGGGTGGATGCCCAAGCCGTCTTTGCCCCAGCTGCCTCAGGGGAGCAGGGAGAGCAAGAGGCCCACTGTGATCCTAGGTCGGCTCTGCCTCTTCCCACCCAGGCGGAGCTGCTGGGGCTGCCAGGGAGCTGCCTGACAGACTCTGGCTCAGCCGAGCTCTCTGAAGGGGCAGGGGGCAGGAACAGACGTGTGCATGGAGTTGGGCCTTGGCCTGGGAGTGTGGACCCCCGAGCTGGTCCCCAGGCTCGGGGCCATGGGCCCGGAGAGAGGACCACCCCAAAGCACTTTTCTCCCGGGTTTCAGAGCAGTGTGCGCGATTTGCGGGAACAGCCGGCCAGAGTGCTTCCCAAACGGCCTTTGGAGGCAGGCGGGGAGGTCTGCCGGAGGGAGAGGGCCGGTGCTGCTGGGAGGCCCCACAGGCCAGAGGCACAACCCAGCGAGGGCCCTGCCCTTGGCCAGCCTTGCCCCGTCCTTCCTGGCGTCCAGGGCTACTGCCCCACGAAGGGGCAGGCTGCAGGGAGTGTGTCCAGACATGCACAGGGCACCTACCCCAACTCAGCCCCGCTAGGGCCTTTCCCCTGGGCCTAGGCCTCAGCTGAGGCCTACTGGGTGGGAAGGTGCTGGCAGGGGCTGTCTCCACACTGCAACGTCCCAGGAGGCAGAGCCTTCTGGCAGAGGGAAGAGGGGAGCAACGGGGTGGATGCCCAAGCCGTCTTTGCCCCATCTGCCTCAGGGGAGCAGGGAGAGCAAGAGGCCCACTGTGATCCTAGGTCGGCTCTGCCTCTTCCCACCCAGGCGGAGCTGCTGGGGCTGCCAGGGAGCTGCCTGACAGACTCTGGCTCAGCCGAGCTCTCTGAAGGGGCAGGGGGCAGGAACAGACGTGTGCATGGAGTTGGGCCTTGGCCTGGGAGTGTGGACCCCCGAGCTGGTCCCCAGGCTCGGGGCCATGGGCCCGGAGAGAGGACCACCCCAAAGCACTTTTCTCCCGTGGTTTCAGAGCAGTGTGCGCGATTTGCGGGAACAGCCGGCCAGAGTGCTTCCCAAACGGCCTTTGGAGGCAGGCAGGGAGGTCTGCCGGAGGGAGAGGGCCGGTGCTGCTGGGAGGCCCCACAGGCCAGAGGCACAACCCAGCGAGGCCCCTGCCCTTGGCCAGCCTTGCCCCGGCCTTCCTGGCGTCCAGGACTACTGCCCCACGAAGGGGCAGGCTGCAGGGAGTGTGTCCAGACATGCACGGGCACCTACCCCAACTCAGCCCCGCTAGGGCCTTTCCCCTGGGCCTAGGCCTCAGCTGAGGCCTACTGGGTGGGAAGGTGCTGGCAGGGGCTGTCTCCACACTGCAATGTCCCAGGAGGCAGAGCCTTCTGGCAGAGGGAAGAGGGGAGCAACGGGGTGGATGCCCAAGCCGTCTTTGCCCCAGCTGCCTCAGGGGAGCAGGGAGAGCAAGAGGCCCACTGTGATCCTAGGTCGGCTCTGCCTCTTCCCACCCAGGCGGAGCTGCTGGGGCTGCCAGGGAGCTGCCTGACAGACTCTGGCTCAGCCGAGCTCTCTGAAGGGGCAGGGGGCAGGAACAGACGTGTGCATGGAGTTGGGCCTTGGCCTGGGAGTGTGGACCCCCGAGCTGGTCCCCAGGCTCGGGGCCATGGGCCCGGAGAGAGGACCACCCCAAAGCACTTTTCTCCCGGGTTTCAGAGCAGTGTGCGCGATTTGCGGGAACAGCCGGCCAGAGTGCTTCCCAAACGGCCTTTGGAGGCAGGCGGGGAGGTCTGCCGGAGGGAGAGGGCCGGTGCTGCTGGGAGGCCCCACAGGCCAGAGGCACAACCCAGCGAGGCCCCTGCCCTTGGCCAGCCTTGCCCAGGCCTTCCTGGCGTCCAGGGCTACTGCCCCACGAAGGGGCAGGCTGCAGGGAGTGTGTCCAGACATGCACGGGCACCTACCCCAACTCAGCCCCGCTAGGGCCTTTCCCCTGGGCCTAGGCCTCAGCTGAGGCCTACTGGGTGGGAAGGTGCTGGCAGGGGCTGTCTCCACACTGCAACGTCCCAGGAGTCAGAGCCTTCTGGCAGAGGGAAGAGGGGAGCAACGGGGTGGATGCCGAAGCCGTCTTTGCCCCATCTGCCTCAGGGGAGCAGGGAGAGCAAGAGGCCCACTGTGATCCTAGGTCGGCTCTGCCTCTTCCCACCCAGGCGGAGCTGCTGGGGCTGCCAGGGAGCTGCCTGACAGACTCTGGCTTAGCCGAGCTCTCTGAAGGGGCAGGGGGCAGGAACAGACGTGTGCATGGAGTTGGGCCTTGGCCTGGGAGTGTGGACCCCCGAGCTGGTCCCCAGGCTCGGGGCCATGGGCCCAGAGAGAGGACCACCCCAAAGCACTTTTCTCCCGGGTTTCAGAGCAGTGTGCGCGATTTGCGGGAACAGCCGGCCAGAGTGCTTCCCAAACGGCCTTTGGAGGCAGGCGGGGAGGTCTGCCGGAGGGAGAGGGCCGGTGCTACTGGGAGGCCCCACAGGCCAGAGGCACAACCCAGCGAGGCCCCTGCCCTTGGCCAGCCTTGCCCCGGCCTTCCTGGCGTCCAGGGCTACTGCCCCACGAAGGGGCAGGCTGCAGGGAGTGTGTCCAGACATGCACGGGCACCTACCCCAACTCAGCCCCGCTAGGCCCTTTCCCCTGGGCCTAGGCCTCAGCTGAGGCCTACTGGGTGGGAAGGTGCTGGCAGGGGCTGTCTCCACACTGCAACGTCCCAGGAGGCAGAGCCTTCTGGCAGAGGGAAGAGGGGAGCAACGGGGTGGATGCCCAAGCCGTCTTTGCCCCAGCTGCCTCAGGGGAGCAGGGAGAGCAAGAGGCCCACTGTGATCCTAGGTCGGCTCTGCCTCTTCCCACCCAGGCGGAGCTGCTGGGGCTGCCAGGGAGCTGCGTGACAGACTCTGGCTCAGCCGAGCTCTCTGAAGGGCAGGGGGCAGGAACAGACGTGTGCATGGAGTTGGGCCTTGGCCTGGGAGTGTGGACCCCCGAGCTGGTCCCCAGGCTCGGGGCCATGGGCCCAGAGAGAGCACCACCCCAAAGCACTTTTCTCCCGGGTTTCAGAGCAGTGTGCGCGATTTGCGGGAACAGCCGGCCAGAGTGCTTCCCAAACGGCCTTTGGAGGCAGGCGGGGAGGTCTGCCGGAGGGAGAGGGCCGGTGCTGCTGGGAGGCCCCACAGGCCAGAGGCACAACCCAGCGAGGCCCCTGCCCTTGGCCAGCCTTGCCCCAGCCTTCCTGGCGTCCAGGGCTACTGCCCCACGAAGGGGCAGGCTGCAGGGAGTGTGTCCAGACATGCACGGGCACCTACCCCAACTCAGCCCCGCTAGGGCCTTTCCCCTGGGCCTAGGCCTCAGCTGAGGCCTACTGGGTGGGAAGGTGCTGGCAGGGGCTGTCTCCACACTGCAACGTCCCAGGAGGCAGAGCCTTCTGGCAGAGGGAAGAGGGGAGCAACGGGGTGGATGCCCAAGCCGTCTTTGCCACATCTGCCTCAGGGGAGCAGGAAGAGCAAGAGGCCCACTGTGATCCTAGGTCGGCTCTGCGTCTTCCCACCCAGGCGGAGCTGCTGGGGCTGCCAGGGAGCTGCCTGACAGACTCTGGCTCAGCCGAGCTCTCTGAAGGGGCAGGGGGCAGGAACAGACGTGTGCATGGAGTTGGGCCTTGGCCTGGGAGTGTGGACCCCCGAGCTGGTCCCCAGGCACGGGGCCATGGGCCCGGAGAGAGGACCACCCCAAAGCACTTTTCTCCCGGGTTTCAGAGCAGTGTGCGCGATTTGCGGGAACAGCCGGCCAGAGTGCTTCCCAAACGGCCTTTGCAGGCAGGCAGGGAGGTCTGCCGGAGGGAGAGGGCCGGTGCTGCTGGGAGGCCCCACAGGCCAGAGGCACAACCCAGCGAGGCCCCTGCCCTTGGCCAGCCTTGCCCCGGCCTTCCTGGCGTCCAGGGCTACTGCCCCACGAAGGGGCAGGCTGCAGGGAGTGTGTACCAGACATGCACAGGCACCTACCCCAACTCAGCCCCGCTAGGGCCTTTCCCCTGGGCCTAGGCCTCAGCTGAGGCCTACTGGGTGTGAAGGTGCTGGCAGGGGCTGTCTCCACACTGCAACGTCCCAGGAGGCAGAGCCTTCTGGCAGAGGGAAGAGGGGAGCAACGGGGTGGATGCCCAAGCCGTCTTTGCCCCAGCTGCCTCAGGGGAGCAGGGAGAGCAAGAGGCCCACTGTGATCCTAGGTCGGCTCTGCCTCTTCCCACCCAGGCGGAGCTGCTGGGGCTGCCAGGGAGCTGCCTGACAGACTCTGGCTCAGCCGAGCTCTCTGAAGGGGCAGGGGGCAGGAACAGACGTGTGCATGGAGTTGGGCCTTGGCCTGGGAGTGTGGACCCCCGAGCTGGTCCCCAGGCTCGGGGCCATGGGCCCGGAGAGAGGACCACCCCAAAGCACTTTTCTCCCGGGTTTCAGAGCAGTGTGCGCGATTTGCGGGAACAGCCGGCCAGAGTGCTTCCCAAACGGCCTTTGGAGGCAGGCGGGGAGGTCTGCCGGAGGGAGAGGGCCGGTGCTGCTGGGAGGCCCCACAGGCCAGAGGCACAACCCAGCGAGGCCCCTGCCCTTGGCCAGCCTTGCCCAGGCCTTCCTGGCGTCCAGGGCTACTGCCCCACGAAGGGGCAGGCTGCAGGGTGTGTGTCCAGACATGCACGGGCACCTACCCCAACTCAGCCCCGCTAGGGCCTTTCCCCTGGGCCTAGGCCTCAGCTGAGGCCTACTGGGTGGGAAGGTGCTGGCAGGGGCTGTCTCCACACTGCAACGTCCCAGGAGGCAGAGCTTTCTGGCAGAGGGAAGAGGGGAGCAACGGGGTGGATGCCCAAGCCGTCTTTGCCCCAGCTGCCTCAGGGGAGCAGGGAGAGCAAGAGGCCCACTGTGATCCTACGTCGGCTCTGCCTCTTCCCACCCAGGCGGAGCTGCTGGGGCTGCCAGGGAGCTGCCTGACAGACTCTGGCTCAGCCGAGCTCTCTGAAGGGGCAGGGGGCAGGAACAGACGTGTGCATGGAGTTGGGCCTTGGCCTGGGAGTGTGGACCCCTGAGCTGGTCCCCAGGCTCGGGGCCATGGGCCCGGAGAGAGGACCACCCCAAAGCACTTTTCTCCCGGGTTTCAGAGCAGTGTGCGCGATTTGCGGGAACAGCCGGCCAGAGTGCTTCCCAAACGGCCTTTGGAGGCAGGCGGGGAGGTCTGCCGGAGGGAGAGGGCCGGTGCTGCTGGGAGGCCCCACAGGCCAGAGGCACAACCCAGCGAGGCCCCTGCCCTTGGCCAGCCTTGCCCCGGCCTTCCTGGCGTCCAGGGCTACTGCCCCACGAAGGGGCAGGCTGCAGGGAGTGTGTCCAGACATGCACGGGCACCTACCCCAACTCAGCCCCGCTAGGGCCTTTCCCCTGGGCCTAGGCCTCAGCTGAGGCCTACTGGGTGGGACGGTGCTGGCAGGGGCTGTCTCCACACTGCAACGTCCCAGGAGGCAGAGCCTTCTGGCAGATGGAAGAGGGGAGCAACGGGGTGGATGCCCAAGCCGTCTTTGCCCCAGCTGCCTCAGGGGAGTAGGGAGAGCAAGAGGCCCACTGTGATCCTAGGTCGGCTCTGCCTCTTCCCACCGAGGCGGAGCTGCTGGGGCTGCCAGGGAGCTGCCTGACAGACTCTGGCTCAGCCGAGCTCTCTGAAGGGGCAGGGGGCAGGAACAGACGTGTGCATGGAGTTGGGCCTTGCCTGGGAGTGTGGACCCCCGAGCTGGTCCCCAGGCTCGGGGCCATGGGCCCGGAGAGAGGACCACCCCAAAGCACTTTTCTCCCGGGTTTCAGAGCAGTGTGCGCGATTTGCGGGAACAGCCGGCCAGAATGCTTCCCAAATGGCCTTTGGAGGCAGGCGGGGAGGTCTGCCGGAGGGAGAGGGCCGGTGCTGCTGGGAGGCCCCACAGGCCAGAGGCACAACCCAGCGAGGCCCCTGCCCTTGGCCAGCCTTGCCCCGGCCTTCCTGGCGTCCAGGGCTACTGCCCCAAGAAGGGGCAGGCTGCAGGGAGTGTGTCCAGACATGCACGGGCACCTACCCCAACTCAGCCCCGCTAGGGCATTTCCCCTGGGCCTAGGCCTCAGCTGAGGCCTACTGGGTGGGAAGGTGCTGGCAGGGGCTGTCTCCACACTGCAACGTCCCAGGAGGCAGAGCCTTCTGGCAGAGGGAAGAGGGGAGCAACGGGGTGAATGCCCAAGCCGTCTTTGCCCCAGCTGCCTCAGGGGAGCAGGGAGAGCAAGAGGCCCACTGTGATCCTAGGTCGGCTCTGCCTCTTCCCACCCAGGCGGAGCTCCTGGGGCTGCCAGGGAGCTGCCTGACAGACTCTGGCTCAGCCGAGCTCTCTGAAGGGGCAGGGGGCAGGAACAGACGTGTGCATGGTGTTGGGCCTTGGCCTGGGAGTGTGGACCCCCGAGCTGGTCCCCAGGCTCGGGGCCATGGGCACCGGAGAGAGGACCACCCCAAAGCACTTTTCTCCCGGGTTTCAGAGCAGTGTGCGCGATTTGCGGGAACAGCCGGCCAGAGTGCTTCCCAAACGGCCTTTGGAGGCAGGCGGGGAGGTCTGCCGGAGGGAGAGGGCCGGTGCTGCTGGGAGGGCCCACAGGCCAGAGGCACAACCCAGCGAGGCCCCTGCCCTTGGCCAGCCTTGCCCAGGCCTTCCTGGCGTCCAGGGCTACTGCCCCACGAAGGGGCAGGCTGCAGGGTGTGTGTCCAGACATGCACGGGCACCTACCCCAACTCAGCCCCGCTACGGCCTTTCCCCTGGGCCTAGGCCTCAGCTGAGGCCTACTGGGTGGGAAGGTGCTGGCAGGGGCTGTCTCCACACTGCAACGTCCCAGGAGGCAGAGCCTTCTGGCAGAGGGAAGAGGGGAGCAACGGGGTGGATGCCCAAGCCGTCTTTGCCCCAGCTGCCTCAGGGGAGCAGGGAGAGCAAGAGGCCCACTGTGATCCTAGGTCGGCTCTGCCTCTTCCCACCCAGGCGGAGCTGCAGGGGCTGCCAGGGAGCTGCCTGACAGATTCTGGCTCAGCCGAGCTCTCTGAAGGGGCTGGGGGCAGGAACAGACGTGTGCATGGAGTTGGGCCTTGGCCTGAGAGTGTGGACCCCCGAGCTGTTCCCCAGGCTCGGGGCCATGGGCCCGGAGAGAGGACCACCCCAAAGCACTTTTCTCCCGGGTTTCAGAGCAGTGTGCGTGATTTGCGGGAACAGCCGGCCAGAGTGCTTCCCAAACGGCCTTTGGAGGCAGGCGGGGAGGTTTGCTGGAGGGAGAGGGCCGGTGCTGCTGGGAGGCCCCACAGGCCAGAGGCACAACCCAGCGAGGCCCCTGCCCTTGGCCAGCTTTGCCCAGGCCTTCCTGGCGTCCAGGGCTACTGCCCCACGAAGGGGCAGGCTGCAGGGAGTGTGTCCAGACATGCACGGGCACCTACCCCAACTCAGCCCCACTAGGGCCTTTCCCCTGGGCCTAGGCCTCAGCTGAGGCCTACTGTGTGGGACGGTGCTGGCAGGGGCTGTCTCCACACTGCAACGTCCCAGGAGGCAGAGCCTTCTGGCAGATGGAAGAGGGGAGCAACGGGGTGGATGCCCAAGCCGTCTTTGCCCCAGCTGCCTCAGGGGAGTAGGGAGAGCAAGAGGCCCACTGTGATCCTAGGTCGGCTCTGCCTCTTCCCACCCAGGCGGAGCTGCTGGGGCTGCCAGGGAGCTGCCTGACAGACTCTGGCTCAGCCGAGCTCTCTGAAGGGGCAGGGGGCAGGAACAGACGTGTGCATGGTGTTGGGCCTTGGCCTGGGAGTGTGGACCCCCGAGCTGGTTCCCAGGCTCGGGGCCATGGGCCCGGAGAGAGGACCACCCCAAAGCACTTTTCTCCCGGGTTTCAGAGCAGTGTGCGCGATTTGCGGGAACAGCCGGCCAGAGTGCTTCCCAAATGGCCTTTGGAGGCAGGCGGGGAGGTCTGCCGGAGGGAGGGCCGGTTCTGCTGCGAGGCCCCACAGGCCAGAGGCACAACCCAGCGAGACCCCCTGCCCTTGGCCAGCCTTGCCCAGGCCTTCCTGGCGTCCAGGGCTACTGCCCCACGAAGGGGCAGGCTGCAGGGAGTGTGTCCAGACATGCACGGGCACCTACCCCAACTCAGCCCCGCTAGGGCCTTTCCCCTGGGCCTAGGCCTCAGCTGAGGCCTACTGGGTGGGAAGGTGCTGGCAGGGGCTGTCTCCACACTGCAACGTCCCAGGAGGCAGAGCCTTCTGGCAGAGGGAAGAGGGGAGCAACGGGGTGGATGCCCAAGCCATCTTTGCCCCAGCTGCCTCAGGGGAGCAGGGAGAGCAAGAGGCCCACTGTGATCCTAGGTCGGCTCTGCCTCTTCCCACCCAGGCGGAGCTGCTGGGGCTGCCAGGGAGCTGCCTGACAGACTCTGGCTCAGCCGAGCTCTCTGAAGGGGCAGGGGGCAGGAACAGACGTGTGCATGGAGTTGGGCCTTGGCCTGGGATTGTGGACCCCCGAGCTGGTCCCCAGGCTCGGGGCCATGGGCCCGGAGAGAGGACCACCCCTAAGCACTTTTCTCCCGGGTTTCAGAGCAGTGTGCGCGATTTGCGGGAACAGCCGGCCAGAGTGCTTCCCAAACGGCCTTTGGAGGCAGGCGGGGAGGTCTGCCGGAGGGAGAGGGCCGGTGCTGCTGGGAGGCCCCACAGGCCAGAGGCACAACCCAGCGAGGCCCCTGCCCTTGGCCAGCCTTGCCCCGGCCTTCCTGGCGTCCAGGGCTACTGCCCCACCAAGGGGCAGGCTGCAGGGAGTGTGTCCAGACATGCACGGGCACCTACCCCAACTCAGCCCCGCTAGGGCCTTTCCCCTGGGCCTAGGCCTCAGCTGAGGCCTACTGGGTGGGATGGTGCTGGCAGGGGCTGTCTCCACACTGCAACGTCCCAGAAGGCAGAGCCTTCTGGCAGAGGGAAGAGGGGAGCAACGGGGTGGATGCCCAAGCCGTCTTTGCCCCAGCTGCCTCAGGGGAGCAGGGAGAGCAAGAGGCCCACTGTGATCCTAGGTCGGCTCTGCCTCTTCCCACCCAGGCGGAGCTGCTGGGGCTGCCAGGGAGCTGCCTGACAGACTCTGGCTCAGCCGAGCTCTCTGAAGGGGCAGGGGGCAGGAACAGACGTGTGCATGGTGTTGGGCCTTGGACTGGGAGTGTGGACCCCCGAGCTGGTCCCCAGGCTCGGGGCCATGGGCCCGGAGAGAGGACCACCCCAAAGCACTTTTCTCCCGGGTTTCAGAGCAGTGTGCGCGATTTGCGGGAACAGCCGGCCAGAGTGCTTCCCAAACGGCCTTTGGAGGCAGGCGGGGAGGTCTGCCGGAGGGAGAGGGCCGGTGCTGCTGGGAGGCCCCACAGGCCAGAGGCACAACCCCGCGAGGCCCGTGCCCTTGGCCTGCCTTGCCCAGGCCTTCCTGGCGTCCAGGGCTACTGCCCCACGAAGGGGCAGGCTGCAGGGTGTGTGTCCAGACATGCACGGGCACCTACCCCAACTCAGCCCCGCTACGGCCTTTCCCCCTGGGCCTAGGCCTCAGCTGAGGCCTACTGGGTGGGAAGGTGCTGGCAGGGGCTGTCTCCACACTGCAACGTCCCAGGAGGCAGAGCCTTCTGGCAGAGGGAAGAGGGGAGCAACGGGGTGGATGCCCAAGCCGTCTTTGCCCCAGCTGCCTCAGGGGAGCAGGGAGAGCAAGAGGCCCACTGTGATCCTAGGTCGGCTCTGCCTCTTCCCACCCAGGCGGAGCTGCAGGGGCTGCCAGGGAGCTGCCTGACAGATTCTGGCTCAGCCGAGCTCTCTGAAGGGGCAGGGGGCAGGAACAGACGTGTGCATGGAGTTGGGCCTTGGCCTGAGAGTGTGGACCCCCGAGCTGGTCCCCAGGCTCGGGGCCATGGGCCCGGAGAGAGGACCACCCCAAAGCACTTTTCTCCCGGGTTTCAGAGCAGTGTGCGTGATTTGCGGGAACAGCCGGCCAGAGTGCTTCCCAAACGGCCTTTGGAGGCAGGCGGGGAGGTTTGCTGGAGGGAGAGGGCCGGTGCTGCTGGGAGGCCCCACAGGCCAGAGGCACAACCCAGCGAGGCCCCTGCCCTTGGCCAGCTTTGCCCAGGCCTTCCTGGCGTCCAGGGCTACTGCCCCACGAAGGGGCAGGCTGCAGGGAGTGTGTCCAGACATGCACGGGCACCTACCCCAACTCAGCCCCGCTAGGGCCTTTCCCCTGGGCCTCGGCCTCAGCTGAGGCCTACTGGGTGGGACGGTGCTGGCAGGGGCTGTCTCCACACTGCAACGTCCCAGGAGGCAGAGCCTTCTGGCAGATTGAAGAGGGGAGCAACGGGGTGGATGCCCAAGCCGTCTTTGCCCCAGCTGCCTCAGGGGAGTAGGGAGAGCAAGAGGCCCACTGTGATCCTAGGTCGGCTCTGCCTCTTCCCACCGAGGCGGAGCTGCTGGGGCTGCCAGGGAGCTGCCTGACAGACTCTGGCTCAGCCGAGCTCTCTGAAGGTGCAGGGGGCAGGAACAGACGTGTGCATGGAGTTGGGCCTTGGCCTGGGAGTGTGGACCACCGAGCTGGTCCCCAGGCTCGGGGCCATGGGCCCGGAGAGAGGACCACCCCAAAGCACTTTTCTCCCGGGTTTCAGAGCAGTGTGCGCGATTTGCGGGAACAGCCGGCCAGAATGCTTCCCAAATGGCCTTTGGAGGCAGGCGGGGAGGTCTGCCGGAGGGAGAGGCCCGGTGCTGCTGGGATCCCCACAGGCCAGAGGCACAACCCAGCGAGACCCCTGCCCTTGGCCAGCCTTGCCCAGGCCTTCCTGGCGTCCAGGGCTACTGCCCCACGAAGGGGCAGGCTGCAGGGAGTGTGTCCAGACATGCACGGGCACCTACCCCAACTCAGCCCCGCTAGGGCCTTTCCCCTGGGCCTAGGCCTCAGCTGAGGCCTACTGGTGGTGGGAAGGTGCTGGCAGGGGCTGTCTCCACACTGCAACGTCCCAGGAGGCAGAGCCTTCTGGCAGAGGGAAGAGGGGAGCAACGGGGTGGATGCCCAAGCCATCTTTGCCCCAGCTGCCTCAGGGGAGCAGGGAGAGCAAGAGGCCCACTGTGATCCTAGGTCGGCTCTGCCTCTTCCCACCCAGGCGGAGCTGCTGGGGCTGCCAGGGAGCTGCCTGACAGACTCTGGCTCAGCCGAGCTCTCTGAAGGGGCAGGGGGCAGGAACAGACGTGTGCATGGAGTTGGGCCTTGGCCTGGGATTGTGGACCCCCGAGCTGGTCCCCAGGCTCGGGGCCATGGGCCCGGAGAGAGGACCATCCCTAAGCACTTTTCTCCCGGGTTTCAGAGCAGTGTGCGCGATTTGCGGGAACAGCCGGCCAGAGTGCTTCCCAAACGGCCTTTGGAGGCAGGCGGGGAGGTCTGCCGGAGGGAGAGGGCCGGTGCTGCTGGGAGGCCCCACAGGCCAGAGGAACAGGGCCTTGCCTGGGAGTGTGGATCCCCGAGCTGGTCCCCAGGCTCGGGGCCATGGGCCCGGAGAGAGGACCAACCCAAAGCACTTTTCTCCCGGGTTTCAGAGCAGTGTGCGCGATTTGCGGGAACAGCCGGCCAGAGTGCTTCCCAAATGGCCTTTGGAGGCAGGCGGGGAGGTCTGCCGGAGGGAGAGGGCCGGTGCTGCTGGGAGGCCCCACAGGCCAGAGGCACAACCCAGCGAGGCCCCTGCCCTTGGCCAGCCTTGCCCCGGCCTTCCTGGCGTCCAGGGCTACTGCCCCACCAAGGGGCAGGCTGCAGGGAGTGTGTCCAGACATGCACGGGCACCTACCCCAACTCAGCCCCGCTAGGGCCTTTCCCCTGGGCCCTAGGCCTCAGCTGAGGCCTACTGGGTGGGATGGTGCTGGCAGGGGCTGTCTCCACACTTCAACGTCCCAGAAGGCAGAGCCTTCTGGCAGAGGGAAGAGGGGAGCAACGGGGTGGATAGCCCAAGCCGTCTTTGCCCCAGCTGCCTCAGGGGAGCAGGGAGAGCAAGAGGCCCACTGTGATCCTAGGTCGGCTCTGCCTCTTCCCACCCAGGCGGAGCTGCTGGGGCTGCCAGGGAGCTGCCTGACAGACTCTGGCTCAGCCGAGCTCTCTGAAGGGGCAGGGGGCAGGAACAGACGTGTGCATGGAGTTGGGCCTTGGCCTGGGATTGTGGACCCCCGAGCTGGTCCCCAGGCTCGGGGCCATGGGCCCGGAGAGAGGACCACCCCTAAGCACTTTTCTCCCGGGTTTCAGAGCAGTGTGCGCGATTTGCGGGAACAGCCGGCCAGAGTGCTTCCCAAACGGCCTTTGGAGGCAGGCGGGGAGGTCTGCCGGAGGGAGAGGGCCGGTGCTGCTGGGAGGCCCCACAGGCCAGAGGCACAACCCCGCGAGGCCCCTGCCCTTGGCCTGCCTTGCCCAGGCCTTCCTGGCGTCCAGGGCTACTGCCCCACGAAGGGGCAGGCTGTTTTTTTTTTTTTTTTTTTTTTTTTTTTTTTTTCTTTACAGGGAGTGTGTCGAGACATGCACGGGCACCTACCCCAACTCAGCCCCGCTGGGGCCTTTCCCCTGGCCTAGGCCTCAGCTGAGGCCTACGGGGTGGGAAGGTGCTGGCAGGGGCTGTCTCACACTGCAAGTCCCAGGAGGCAGAGCCTTCTGGCAGAGGGAAGAGGGGAGCAACGGGGTGGATGCCAAGCCGTCTTTGACCCAGTTGCTCAGGGGAGCTGGGAGAGAGCAAAGGAGGCCACTGTGATCCCTAGGTCGGCTCGCCTCTTCCCACCCAGCGCGGAGCTGCAGTGCGCTGCCTCAATCTAGCGGAGCTGATGACAGATTCTGGCTCAGCCGAGATCTATGAAGGGAGGGGGAGGAACAGACGTTGTGCATGGATTGGGCCTTGGCCTGAGAGGTGGTGGAGACCCCCGAGGCGTCCCAGGCTCGGGGCCATGGGCCCGGAGAGTGGACCCACCCGGAAAGCATTTTCTCCCGGGTTTCTTGGCAGTGTGCGTGTTTGCGGGAACAGCGCCAGAAGTGGCTTCCCAAACGGGCTTTGGAGGCAGCGGGAGGTTTGCTGGAGGGAGGGGCCGGTGCCTGGGCTGGGAGGCCCCACAGGCCAGAGGCAACAACCCAGCGAGGCCCTTGCCATTGGCAGCTTTGCCCAGGCCTACTGGCGTCCAGGGCTACTTGCCCCACGAAGGGGCAGGCTGCATGGGAGTGTGTCCAGGACACGCACGGGCACCTACCCCAACTCAGCCACGCTAGGGCCTTTCCCTTGGGCCTCGGCCTCAGTTGAGACCTAGTGGGTGGGAAGGTGCTTGGCAGGGGCTGTCTCCCACTGGCAACGTCCCAGGAGCGCCCGAGCACCTTACGTGCGCGATAGATGGAAGAGGGGAGCAACGGGGTGGATGCCCAAGCCGTCTTTGCCCCAGCTGCCTCAGGGGAGCAGGGAGAGCAAGAGGCCCACTGTGATCCTAGGTCGGCTCTGCCTCTTCCCACCGAGGCGGAGCTGCTGGGGCTGCCAGGGAGCTGCCTGACAGACTCTGGCTCAGCCGAGCTCTCTGAAGGTGCAGGGGGCAGGAACAGACGTGTGCATGGAGTTGGGCCTTGGCTGGGAGTGTGGACCACCGAGCTGGTCCCCAGGCTCGGGGCCATGGGCCCGGAGAGAGGACCACCCCAAAGCACTTTTCTCCCGGGTTTCAGAGCAGTGTGCGCGATTTGCGGGAACAGCCGGCCAGAATGCTTCCCAAATGGCCTTTGGAGGCAGGCGGGGAGGTCTGCCGGAGGGAGAGGCCCGGTGCTGCTGGGATCCCCACAGGCCAGAGGCACAACCCAGCGAGACCCCTGCCCTTGGCCAGCCTTGCCCAGGCCTTCCTGGCGTCCAGGGCTACTGCCCCACGAAGGGGCAAGCTGCAGGGAGTGTGTCCAGACATGCACGGGCACCTACCCCAACTCAGCCCCGCTAGGGCCTTCTTCCCCTGGGCCTAGGCCTCAGCTGAGGCCTACTGGGTGGGAAGGTGCTGGCAGGGGCTGTCTCCACACTGCAACGTCCCAGGAGGCAGAGCCTTCTGGCAGAGGGAAGAGGGGAGCAACGGGGTGGATGCCCAAGCCGTCTTTGCCCCAGCTGTCTCAGGGGAGCAGGGAGAGCAAGAGGTCCACTGTGATCCTATGTCGGCTCTGCCTCTTCCCACCCAGGCGGAGCTGCTGGGGCTGCCAGGGAGCTGCCTGACAGACTCTGGCTCAGCCGAGCTCTCTGAAGGGGCAGGGGGCAGGAACAGACGTGTGCATGGAGTTGGGCCTTGGCCTGGGAGTGTGGACCCCCGAGCTGATCCCCAGGCTCGGGGCCATGGGCCCGGAGAGAGGACCACCCCAAAGCACTTTTCTCCCGGGTTTCAGAGCAGTGTGCGATGATTGCGGGAACAGCCGGCCAGAGTGCTTCCCAAACGGCCTTTGGAGGTAGGCGGGAATGTCTGCAGAGGCCGAGAGGGCGGTGCTGCTGGGAGGCCCCACAGGCCAGAGGCACAAACCCAGCGAGGCCCCTGCCCCTTGGCCAGGCCTTGCCCAGGCCTTCCTTGGCGTCATGGGCTACTGCCCCACGAAGGGGCAGGAGCAGGGAGTGTGTCCAGGACATGCTACCGGGCCACCTACCCCAACTCAGACCCCGCTAGGGCCTTTCCCCTGGCCTGGCCTCATGGCTTGAGGCCTACTGGGTGGGAAGGTGCTGGCAGGGGCTCTCTCCACACTGCAAGATCCCAGGAGGCAGAGCCATCTGGCAGAGGGAAGACGGGAGCAACGGGGTGGATGCCCAAGCGTCTTTGCCCCAGCCTTGCCTCTAGGGGGCAGGGAGAGCAAGAGGCCCCACAGTGATCCTAGCGTCGGCTCTGCACTCTTTCCCCCCCAGTCGGTGCTGCTGGGGATGCCAGGGAGTGCCTGAAGACCCTCTGCGCTCAGCCGGAGCTCTAAGGGGCAGGGGGAGGAACAGACGTGGTGCATGGAGTTGGGCCTTGGGCCTGGGATTGTGGACCCCCGAGCTGGTCCCCAGGCTCGGGGGCCATGGGCCGGAGAGAGGACCACCAAAGCACTTGTCTCAGGGTTTCAGCAGCAGTGTGGCGATTTGCGGGAACAGCCGGCCAGGAGTGCTTCCCCAAACGGCCTTTGGAGTGCAGGCGGGGGAGGTCTGCGGAGGGAGAGGGCCGGTTGCATGCTGGGAGGCCCCACAGGCCAGAGGCACAAACCAGCGATGGGCCCCTGTCCTTAGCCAGCTTGCCCCGGCTTCCTGGCGTCCTGGTGCTATGCACCACGGAGGGGCAGGCTGCAGGGAGTGTGTCCAGGACATCGCACGGGCACCTACCCCAACTAGCCCCGCTAGGGCCTTACCCCTGGGCCTAGGCCTCAGCTGAGGCCTAACCTGGGTGGGGAAGGTGCTGGCAGGTGCTGTCTCCACACTGCAAAAGCCCAGGGGGCAGAGCCTTCTGGCAGAGGGAGAGGGGAGCAAAACGGGATGGTGCCCAAGCTGTCTTTGCCCAGACTGCTCAGGGGAGCAGGGAGAGCAAGAGGCTTACTGTGATCCTGGTCGGCTCTGCCCCTCTTCCCACCCAGGAGGAGCTGTGGGGCTGCCAGGGAGTGCCTGACAAGACTCTGGCTCAGCCGAGCTTCTGAAGGGGCAGGGGGCCAGGAAACAGACGTGTGCATGGAGTTGGGCCTTGGCCTGGGGAGTGTGAACCCCCGAGCTGGTCCAGAGGCTCGGGGCCATGGGCCCGGAAAGAGGACCACCCCGAAGTACTTTTCTCCGGGTTTCAGAGCACTGTGCGCGATTTGCGGCAACAGCCAGCCAGAGTGCTTCCCAAACGGCCTTTGGAGGCATGCGGGGAGGTCTGACGGAGGGAGGAGGGCCGGTGCTGCTGGGAGGCCCCACAGGCCGAGGACAACCCAGCGAGGCCCCTGCCCTTGGCCGCCATATGCCCGGCTTCTGGCGTCAGGGCTACTGCCCCACGAAGGGGCAGGCTGCAGGGAGTGTGTCACACATGCACGGGCACCTAACCCCAAATCAGGCCCGCTGAGGCCTGTTCCCTGGGGCCTAGGCCTCAGCTGAGGCCTACTGGGTGGGAAGGCGCTGGCAGGGGCTGTCTCCACCCTGCAACGTCCCAGGAGGCAGAGCCTTCTGGCAGAGTGAAGTGGGGATCAACGGGGTGGATGCCGAAGCCTTCTTTGCCCCAGCTGCCTCAGGGGAGCAGGGAGAGCAAAAAGAGGTCACTGTGATCCTATCGTCGGCTCATGTCTTCCACCCAGGCGGAGCTGCTGGGGTTGAGGGAGCTGCCTGACAGACTTGGCCTCAGCCGAACTCTCCTTTGAAGGGGCAGGGGGCAGAACAGACGTGTGCAATGGAGTTGGGCCTTGGCCTGGGAGAGTGGACCCCGAGCTGATCCCAGGCTCGGGGCCATGGGCCCGGAGAGAGAGACCACCCCAAAGCACTTTTCTCCCGGGTTTCAGAGCAGTGTGCATGATTGCGGAACAGCGGCCAGAGTGCTTTCCCAAACGCCTTTGGAGGTAGGCGGAATGTTGCAGAGGGAGTGGGCCGGTTGCTGGGGAGGCCCCACAGGCCAGAGGCACAACCTCCTTGCACACGTTGTTCCTGCCCCTGCCCCTATCAGAGGGTTCGGCTGGAGCCGAAGGTTCTGTCAGGGCAGATCCTGGCAACCCCAGCAGCTCCGCTGGGTGGGAAGAGGCAGAGACAATAGGATCAAGTGGACCTCTTGCTCTCCCTGCTCCCTGAGACAGCTGGGGCAAAGGGACGGCATTGTGCATCCTCCCGTTGCTGCCCTCTTCCCTTTTGCCAGAAGGGCTCTGCCTCCTTGGGACGTTGCAGGGTGGAGGGACAGCCCTGCCAGCACCTTCCACCCAGTAGGCCTCAGCTGAGGCCTAGGCCCTGGGAAAGGCCCTAGCGGCCTTGAGTTGGGTAGGTTGCCCGGCATGTGTGGACACACTCCCTTGGCTGCCCCTTCGTGGGGCAGTAGCCCTGGACGCCAGGAAGGCCGGGGGGCAAGGCTGTGCCGAGGGCAGGGGCCCTCGTGGGTTGTGCCTCTGGCCTGTGGGGCCTCCCAGCAGCACGGCCCTCTCCCTCGCCTCCCCGCCTCCCCCAGGCAGACCTCCCCGCCTGCCTCCAAAGGCCGTTTGGGAAGCCCTCTGGCGGCTGTTCCCGCTAATCGGCACACTGCTCTGAAACCCGGAGAAAGAAGAAAAAGTGCTTTGGGGCGGTCCTCTCTCCGGGCCCATGGCCCCGAGCCTGGGGACCAGCTTGGGGGTCCACACTCCCAGGCCAAGGCCCAACTCCATGCACACGTCTGTTCCTGCCCCCTGCCCCTTCAGTGAGCTCGGCTGAGCCAGAGTCTGTCAGGCAGCTCCCTGGCAGCCCTGCAGCTCGCCGGGGTGGGGAAGAGGCAGAGCCGACCTAGGATCCAGTAGGGCCTCTTGCTCAGCACCGGCCCTCTCCCTCCGCCAGACCTCCCCGCCTGCCTCTAAAGGCCGTTTGGGAAGAACTCTGGCCGGCTGTTCCCGCAAATCGCGCAACCCTGCTCTCGAAACCCGGTGGAGAAAGTGCTTTGGGGTGGTCTTCTCTCCGGGCCCATGGCCCCGAGCCTGGGGACCAGCTCGGGGGTCCACACTCCCAGGCCAAGGCCCAACTCCATGCACACGTCTGTTCCTGCCCCCTGCCCCTTCAGAGAGCTCGGCTGAGCCAGAGTCTGTCAGGCAGCTCCCTGGCAGCCCCAGCAGCTCCGCCTGGGTGGGAAGAGGCAGAGCCGACCTAGGATCACAGTGGGCCTCTTGCTCTCCCTGCTCCCCTGAGGCAGCTGGGGCAAAGACGGCTTGGGCATCCACCCCGTTGCTCCCCTCTTCCCTCTGCCAGAAGGCTCTGCCTCCTGGGACGTTGCAGTGTGGAGACAGCCCCTGCCAGCACCTTCCCACCCAGTAGGCCTCAGCTGAGGCCTAGGCCCAGGGGAAAGGCCCTAGCGGGGCTGAGTTGGGGTAGGTGCCCGTGCATGTCTGGACACACTCCCTGCAGCCTGCCCCTTCGTGGGGCAGTAGCCCTGGACGCCAGGAAGGCCTGGGCAAGGCTGGCCAAGGGCAGGGGCCCTCGCTGGGTTGTGCCTCTGGCCTGTGGGGCCTCCCAGCAGCACCGGCCCTCTCCCTCCGGCAGACCTCCCCGCCTGCCTCCAAAGGCCGTTTGGGAAGCACTCTGGCCGGCTGTTCCCGCAAATCGCGCACACTGCTCTGAAACCCGGGAGAAAAGTGCTTTGGGGTGGTCCTCTCTCCGGGCCCATGGCCCCGAGCCTGGGGACCAGCTCGGGGGTCCACACTCCCAGGCCAAGGCCCAACTCCATGCACACGTCTGTTCCTGCCCCCTGCCCCTTCAGAGAGCTCGGCTGAGCCAGAGTCTGTCAGGCAGCTCCCTGGCAGCCCCAGCAGCTCCGCCTGGGTGGGAAGAGGCAGAGCCGACCTAGGATCACAGTGGGCCTCTTGCTCTCCCTGCTCCCCTGAGGCAGCTGGGGCAAAGACGGCTTGGGCATCCACCCCGTTGCTCCCCTCTTCCCTCTGCCAGAAGGCTCTGCCTCCTGGGACGTTGCAGTGTGGAGACAGCCCCTGCCAGCACCTTCCCACCCAGTAGGCCTCAGCTGAGGCCTAGGCCCAGGGGAAAGGCCCTAGCGGGGCTGAGTTGGGGTAGGTGCCCGTGCATGTCTGGACACACTCCCTGCAGCCTGCCCCTTCGTGGGGCAGTAGCCCTGGACGCCAGGAAGGCCTGGGCAAGGCTGGCCAAGGGCAGGGGCCTCGCTGGGTTGTGCCTCTGGCCTGTGGGGCCTCCCAGCAGCACCGGCCCTCTCCCTCCGGCAGACCTCCCCGCCTGCCTCCAAAGGCCGTTTGGGAAGCACTCTGGCCGGCTGTTCCCGCAAATCGCGCACACTGCTCTGAAACCCGGGAGAAAAGTGCTTTGGGGTGGTCCTCTCTCCGGGCCCATGGCCCCGAGCCTGGGGACCAGCTCGGGGGTCCACACTCCCAGGCCAAGGCCCAACTCCATGCACACGTCTGTTCCTGCCCCCTGCCCCTTCAGAGAGCTCGGCTGAGCCAGAGTCTGTCAGGCAGCTCCCTGGCAGCCCCAGCAGCTCCGCCTGGGTGGGAAGAGGCAGAGCCGACCTAGGATCACAGTGGGCCTCTTGCTCTCCCTGCTCCCCTGAGGCAGCTGGGGCAAAGACGGCTTGGGCATCCACCCCGTTGCTCCCCTCTTCCCTCTGCCAGAAGGCTCTGCCTCCTGGGACGTTGCAGTGTGGAGACAGCCCCTGCCAGCACCTTCCCACCCAGTAGGCCTCAGCTGAGGCCTAGGCCCAGGGGAAAGGCCCTAGCGGGGCTGAGTTGGGGTAGGTGCCCGTGCATGTCTGGACACACTCCCTGCAGCCTGCCCCTTCGTGGGGCAGTAGCCCTGGACGCCAGGAAGGCCTGGGCAAGGCTGGCCAAGGGCAGGGGCCTCGCTGGGTTGTGCCTCTGGCCTGTGGGGCCTCCCAGCAGCACCGGCCCTCTCCCTCCGGCAGACCTCCCCGCCTGCCTCCAAAGGCCGTTTGGGAAGCACTCTGGCCGGCTGTTCCCCGCAAATCGCGCACACTGCTCTGAAACCCGGGAGAAAAGTGCTTTGGGGTGGTCCTCTCTCCGGGCCCATGGCCCCGAGCCTGGGGACCAGCTCGGGGGTCCACAATCCCAGGCCAAGGCCCAACTCCATGCACACGTCTGTTCCTGCCCCCTGCCCCTTCAGAGAGCTCGGCTGAGCCAGAGTCTGTCAGGCAGCTCCCTGGCAGCCCCAGCAGCTCCGCCTGGGTGGGAAGAGGCAGAGCCGACCTAGGATCACAGTGGGCCTCTTGCTCTCCCTGCTCCCCTGAGGCAGCTGGGGCAAAGACGGCTTGGGCATCCACCCCGTTTGCTCCCCTCTTCCCTCTGCCAGAAGGCTCTGCCTCCTGGGACGTTGCAGTGTGGAGACAGCCCCTGCCAGCACCTTCCCACCCAGTAGGCCTCAGCTGAGGCCTAGGCCCAGGGGAAAGGCCCTAGCGGGGCTGAGTTGGGGTAGGTGCCCGTGCATGTCTGGACACACTCCACTGCAGCCTGCCCCTTCGTGGGGCAGTAGCCCTGGACGCCAGGAAGGCCTGGGCAAGGCTGGCCAAGGGCAGGGGCCTCGCTGGGTTGTGCCTCTGGCCTGTGGGGCCTCCCAGCAGCACCGGCCCTCTCCCTCCGGCAGACCTCCCCGCCTGCCTCCAAAGGCCGATTTGGGAAGCACTCTGGCCGGCTGTTCCCGCAAATCGCGCACACTGCTCTGAAACCCGGGAGAAAAGTGCTTTGGGGTGGTCCTCTCTCCGGGCCATGGTCCCAAGCCTGGGGACCAGCTCGGGGGTCCACACTCCCAGGCCAGGCCCAACTCCATGCACACGTCTGTTCCTGCCCCCTGCCCCTTCAGAGAGCTCGGCTGAGCCAGAGTCTGTCAGGCAGCTCCCCTGGCAGCCCCAGCAGCTCCGCCTCGGGTGGGAAGAGGCAGAGCCGACCTAGGATCACAGTGGGCCTCTTGCTCTCCCTGCTCCCCTGAGGCAGCTGGGGCAAAGACGGCTTGGGCATCCACCCCGTTGCTCCCCTCTTCCAATCTGCCAGAAGGCTCTGCCTCCTGGGACGTTGCATGTTGGAGACAGCCCCTGCCAGCACCGTCCCACCCAGTAGGCCTCAGCTTGAGGCCGAGGCCCAGGGGAAAGGCCCTAGCGGGGCTGAGTTGGGGTAGGTGCCCGTGCATGTCTGGAACACACTCCCTGCAGCCTGCCCCTTCGTGGGGCAGTAGCCCTGGACGCCAGGAAGGCCTGGGCAAGG
>NW_027224446.1:0-29270 GCF_023699985.2 Odocoileus virginianus | reverse complement strand
ATTTTCATATGTAATTAACAATATTATAATTTAATTCTAAACATTATTGTACCATATATTTAAGTAATATCATGGCTCTGAATTTTTAAAAAGCTGTACAGTTTTGTATTTTATAATGTTTAATATTAACAGATTAACTGATACACACTTATTTATAAACATTGTGATAAATCTTAAGTGAAAACAATAATTAGAAATTTTATTTCTTAGGCTTTTTAAAGTAAGCATCCACAGAGGTAATACAAACTAAAATTCAGCCTTAAGATGAAATACATAAAATAAAACAGAGAGGGGAATTTTTCATGATGACATCAGTAAACAGAAAAAAAGTGGAATGATAGCAAGATTAAGCTAAACTAATATCAAACTTCATGGCAAATAGATGGGAAAACAGTGGAAACAGTGGTTGACTTTATTTTTCTGGGCTCCAAAATCACTGCAGATGGTGATTGCAGCCATGAAATTAAAAGACACTCCTTGGAAGGAAAGTTATGACCAAGCTAGACAGCATATTAAAAAGCAGAGACATTACTTTGTCAACAAATGTTCATCTAGTCAAGGCTATGGTTTTTCCAGTAGCCATGTATGGATGTGAGAGTTGGACGTGAAGAAGGCTGAGTGCCAAAGAATTGATGCTTTTGAACTGTGGTGTTGGAGAAGACTCTTGAGAGTCCCTTGGACTGCAAGGAGATCCAACCAGTCCATCCTAAAGGAGATCAGTCCTGGGTGTTCATTGGAAGGACTGATGCTGAAGCTGAAACTCCAATATTCTTGGCCACCTCATGTGAAGAGCTGACTCATTTGAAAAGACCCTGATGCTGGGAAAGATTGAGGGCAGGAGGAGAAGGGGATGACAGAGGATGAGATGGTTGGATGGCATCACTGACTCAAAGGACATGGGTTTAGGTGGACTCCCGGAGTTGATGATGGACAGGGAGGCCTGGTGTGCTGCAGTTTATGAGGTCGCAAAGAGTCGGACACAACTGGGAGACTGAACTGAACTGAATATCAAATTTATCATGAAGCAGGCAGAATACATACTATTATGGAATAATTTTCCAAAAGCAAAATTCTCACTAAAACTATAGGTTTTGTTTGAGGAAAGCTAAATCTCTCCTATGTGTTCTTTAATTTTTTTTCTTCTAATTGCAGTATAGTTAATTTATAATTTGTGTTAGATACTTGTGTACAGCAAAATGATTCAGACACATATATCGATACATATATATATATATTTGATCATGACATGTGATCCTTTATGTGTATTGTTGCATTCTGTTTGCTAATATTTTGTGAGGACTTTTGCATCTATATTCATCAAGGATATTTCCTGGTAATTTTCTTTTTTTGGTAGTATCTTTGTCTAATTTTGATATCAGGATAATGGTAGCTTCCTTGAATATCTTTGAGAGTGTTCCCTTCTCTTTCAATTTTTTTCAATCTTCAATAGCTCAAGAAGGATTGATATAAGTTTTTCTATGTATATTTGGTAAAATTCACCAATGAAGCCATCAAGACCTGAACATTTGTTTGCAGGGTGTTTTTTTTTTTTTTTTAAGTACAGATTCTATTTCACTTCTAATGACCATTGTTCAAATTATCTCTTTCTTTCTTTTCCTCACTTTTGGTAGGTTGTACTTTTCTAGAAAATTGTCCATTTCTGTGTGTTATCCAATTTGCTGACATAAGTATTCATAGTATTTTCTTTTTTTTTTAAATTTCTTCAGTATATGTTATTATTTCACCTTTTTCTTTTTTTCTTTTGTTTATTTGGGTTCTTTCTCTTTTATCCTTGGTGAGCCTAGCTAGAAAGATGTTGATTTTGCTTACCTTTTAGGAAACAGCTCTTTTCTTTATTGATATGTTCTACTGTTTTGTTATCTATTTTATTTATTTCTTCTCTGATCTTTGCTATTTCCTTCCATCTTTGGGCTTTAGGTTTTATTTGTTACTCTTTTTCTAATTCTTTTAGGTAGTAGGTTAGGTTATTTGTGATTTTCTTCTTTCTTTTATTTTTTTATTGAAGGATAATTGCTTTACAGAATTTTGTTGATTTCTGTCAAACCTCAACATGAATCAGCCATAGGTATACACATATCCCCTCCCTTTTGAAACTCCCTCCCATCTCCCTCCTCATCCCATCCCTCTAGGTTGATACAGAACCCCTGTTTGAGTTTCCTGAGCCATACAGCAAATTCCCGTTGGCTATCTACTTTACATATGGTAATGTAAGTTTCCATGTTACTCTTTCCATACATCTCACCCTCTCTTCCCCTCTCCCCATGTCCATAAATTTATTCTCTAGATTTTCTTCTTTCCTGATGAATCCTGTATCACTATGAACTTCCCTTTTAGAACTGCTTCTGCTGTGTCCCATAGATTTTGTAAGTGTCTTTTCATCATCATTTGAACTCCAGATATTTTCTGAGAGCTTGTTTGAAGGTTCTAGCTAGGAAACAGAGCTACTCATATACCCTTGACTGAAGACTAGCCCTCCTCTATCAGAGATGGTTGTCCTTTTCAACAGAGTGTGCGGCTTTAGGAAGGACACACATGGAATGTTGAGAAGGAAAAGGACACCCAGCTAGCGAGCTAGATCAGCTTAATAAACCCTGGTGATCAATGGAGTGACAGATGTCACAATCAGATCACCCTCATATCCTCCAGGTATTTTCAAACTTTCTCTTTCATGTCATTGTTTACCCATTAGTTTTTAGTATCCATGTAATCTTTTTTTTTTCTTTTACTTTCTATGGTTTATTTCTAGTTACATACAGTTGTGGTCAGAAAAGATGTTTGAAATAATTTCTGTTTCTTTACATAGAATTCCTTGAGGCCTGTTTTTTGTCCTGGAATGTGATCTATCCTTGAGAATGTTTCACGTGCACTCAAAAAGAATGTGTGTTCTGGGCTTTTTGTATGTAACATCCTGTAGACTTCAATTAAGTTCAACTATTCTATTGTGTCATTAGGAATCTCTGTTACCTTAATGATTTTATATCTAGGAAGTTTGTCCAGTGATGTCAGTGGGGTGTTAAGATCTCCTACTATTATTGTATTCCCTTTAATTTCTCCTTTTATATCTGTAGTTTGTTTTGTATATTTAAATGTTGTCATTTCCTATACCAGGGGATCTTCCAGACCCAGGGATCGAATTTATGTCTCTTGTGTCTCTTGTATTGGCATGCTTTACCACCGGTACCACCAAGAAGCCATTCATATATTGAGTTCATATATTCTCAAGTGTAATATCTTCTTCTTTTATCTCTTTTTCACTATACAGTATCCTTCTTTATCTTTCATTATGAACTTTGTTTTAATGTCTATATTGTCTTATATGAGCATTGTTAGATGTCCTTTCTTGTCATTTTCATTTGTATGTTCTATTTATATAGTGATTTAAGTCATCTTTTCCTCCCCTTCCCATTATTTGGTTAGGTGATATTTTTAAAAACTATCTTTTATCCAACTGCATAGTTTGACTTGAGTCTATATTGTTACATCAAATATTCCTAATAAAAAATAACTAGACATGATTGGAGGATGAATGACATAATGACTACTAAATATTTCAATCTTAGTCATGGACAGGTATTTTATTAATATATTGTTCTTATTTTATTCTTTCAAGGGCATGTATGTTTGTCAGAGAAAATATGAAGATTAAATTTTTTATTTAATAAGAATAAAACTGAATATAAGAACTAGGGCAGAGAAATAGAAATGTCATTTTTTAAAATGATGGTCTTCGTTCCAGGTACAATATGGTTGGAAATGCAGTAATTCTGCAGAATAATTAGTGACAAATACATTGAAAATGGGATTATGATTTTAAAAAATTTTTCTATGACAATAGAAGTGAAATAACAATGGATGTGAAGGAAAGGTGTATTCACTGCCAAGACTTAGCAACCTAGTTTTAAAAGTAAAACTTGAGGTATTCTAAGTTTGCAGTGTATGTGACTGAGATGGAAACAAGATCTACATAGGTGATTAAATGTCCATTCCTCAAATCTTATAAAATAGGATAACAATTTCTCAGAGGCATTTAAAAATGGAAAATCTAAATAACACACTTAGAGTTCCATTTGCCCTACTAATTGCAGCCCAAAATCTCCTATTTTCTGGAGGTATGTGATAAGCTAAGCTCTCTTCAAATAGCCTAAGTGTGAGAATTTCCTGTTCAAACTTGAAGTGACACATTGATGACAAATCAACTTTTTTCCTTCTTGCTTCACTCAGAGCCTTCACAGGGCAGTCTGTGAAGGTCACAGACATTGCTTATTCTCATCCTGGATTTATGTTTTTAAACTTCTCCTTTTACTACCCAGCTATAGCAGGCCTCTTTTATGAAAGTAACCTGACCTCCCCACTAAAGGATGCACAATTTTCTGGCCAACAGAAGGTATGTTTTCCTCCTCTCCTGTCTCTCTACTAGACCATCTCACTTAGTGGGAACTAACAAATGCTAGATGCGATGCCACTGAAGTATAGTTAATATACAACAAAATCAAGGTAGAGCATTGTTTTTTATTTTTTATTTTTATTTTTTTCCATTTATTTTTATTAGTTGAAGGCTAATTACTTTAGAGCATTGTTTTTTAATAATTTGGGGTAAAAAGCAATCATAAAATATCAAATATGATGGACCATTTCTCCAAGTGTTAAAGTTACTGTCTGTAGAATGTTACTCAAGTGCATACGCACAGGCATATATGGGTTTGTATATAATATTAAGTTAAACCCATAGACCTCACGACAGGGAACAATAAGTTTGGGATTTTATGATCAGTAGAAGGTAAGTTTGTTTTGTATAATATGTTAATATATTTTTGCTCAAACTTTATAAATAGATTCTTGGAAAGGAATTCATTGTATAGCAAAGGCCAAACATGATTCCTCATACGTGTATTAGATTGAACTACAGAACCTAAATTTTTAATAAAAATCAGGTTGAAGTAACTTCCTAAGGGCTAATTTAAACTTAATTGTAAGTAATGACAGTATGCTTTTAGAAATCAAACATTGCATAAATGATATACTATACTAGTTAAAGATGCTGATATAAATCAGAAAAGTCCCATAGAAATGAAGACTAAAATAATAATTAAAACTTAAAATTACTGAGACCTTGTAAGTGTCAGGTTGAGTGTTCAGTGTTATACATGTTATATAATACATAAACCTATTTGCTTTTAAGATTAGTAATATAAGTTACTAGATAATAACTTTTTGAAGGTCACATTTTGTAAATTTAAAAGCTGTAATTCATTTCCAGATATTTCTGACTACTGCATCAACTGTCTGAATTATTAAGTTATGTTATATGGATTTTTCATAAGTAATCACCATCACTTATACAACTAAAATGACCTTTACTAACTTTAACATCTATAGGATCTTTCTGGAAGTTTGAACCAATGGTGTTCTTCCATAAATGACCTATACTTATTTATCATTTTGTGGTTCAAATTTCAACCATTAAATCACTTATCAACAACTTGTGTAAAATAAGTATTTTTTAGTCTTTTTATGTCATTTTATTTTTCTTATATGTGTTTAGTATGTCATGTAACATTTTCCAATGTATGAAGCATTTCCTCAATTTTTAATGATTTCTTATAACTCCTCAACCATTCTAAATAAAGCCCATTTGTTACCCCTTTTCAACAACAAATGTAAGTCCCTAACTAATGTAACTTAATGCAGGAAATTGTTGCATAGGCCAACATTACTCTCTCCTCATCCTTGAAGAACTCAGTCTTTAATCATTATTGAATTTCAAAATTATCATAAATATAGGTGAATCTCTCTTGTTAATAGAACATTTTAATTTTAATACAAGTACTATGATGGTTTTAAAATATTTCTGTGGAATTTGACTTTAATGAGGGTATTATTAGTCATAAACTTCTTTATCCTCCCTAATTTATTGCATTTCATTATTTCAACCAATAATATTTGTCAAATACAAAATATCTTTTTAAGAAAGTATTCTATGGTGAAATGCTTGTTTAAAGTACTGAGGAATTTAGAACCAGTCTTTAAGTTTGTTCAGCTGCAAAGTGAGCACTAAGCTCTTTGCCCCACCCATCTTATTATACTAAGGTTCTTATCTCACATACACCACTCATTACTCAGTTCACTTTGAGCACAGTCCTTGACCTCACTCAACTGCAGAGATGAATAAACCAAGGAGTAACCTATGCAGAACTGAAGGCCGTCAAGAACTCAAAGAGGCAGAAAATAAAACCTAAGGTTTTTAAAAGTTCCAGTTCAATAACTGAGCAGAAATTAACATATGTAGAATTAAATCTCCAAAATGCTTCTCAGAACCTTCACAGGGATGACAAGAACTACCACTCGAAAGGTAAAACACTTACTAGTCACAGAACTGAACTCTTCTGGGATGTGCAGCTGGGGTGCCGAGGTGTGGAGAAAAGTAGGGGATAAGCTCATACTTTTTTCATTTTGAGGGAGAGAGCTTAAAACTGGTTATGTTATTCTAATGTGAAATCCAAAGGCTACTTTGATTCCGACATTGCTATAATTTGAAGTGTTTGATCAGCAACTCATGTAGCATTACATTTGCTGAAAATGCAACATATATTAGAGAAAGACTACAGGGGTAGAAATGGCTTGGGGTCCAAGTTTATATCCATAACTCCCTGTTCATGTGGGTTCTAGTGTATGGAAACTCTAAGCAACTGTCCCCATCACTCCTTTCTCACTGTTTCCTTTTCTCTCCCTGCAGGCTCACCATCACCTCCAGAGAAGCTCATTGAGGGGATCCTGGGAATCATCTGCCTTGTCCTGAGGTCCACTGTGGAGACAACAATCACTGTTACTCCCTGTAAGTACATTTTTGAAAAACTGGAAGGGAACTTTTCACTTTAATGATGGTCAGTCCTCTAAACATTTCATAATATTATGGAATGTGCCTATCATTAACATACATGCATTTACACTAAATGCATAATGTAATTCTGAATTTGGCAAAAATACAAAATCAACACAGGATAATTACAGAGAGTACATATATGTATATTCTGATTTCATAACTCAAAAGCATGCTTTAGGAGATTTAAAGATCTTATTGAGAAACATAAATTAATTTTTTTAATTAATTTTTGAGATTGGTAAGAGATGGTGAAATCTGTTCCTTTAGATGTCTGAAATGTATTTTTTCACCAAATCTTCATTACCTAATTAATTTTTCTTGGTAAAATCAGTTTTATTTCAGGTTACTCTAATCCTAAACAATAAACTGAATTTCAAACTCACAACTGAAATTTTTATGATTTATTTAGAGCAATATTAATTTTTATAATGATTTTTTTTTTTTAGCTACCGTAATACAGGAGCAGAATAACTCCTCTCCGATAGCAAGATTCCAGAAAGGTACATAATGATTTAAATCTCTGATGTAAATGCAATTTGTATTTTGTCCCTATCTTGGGCTAGTGAAAATAAGAAAAGATTAAGGCATAGAACATAACTTATAAAATCAGGCAACAAACATTTCTAAGGAATGATCATGGGAGAGTGCTTTCCCTAAGCAACAGTATGATCACCATGTCCATTGTTGGCAAATGACTCCAATTTTCAACTGCTGTAATATGGTAAAAGACAAATAATTTTGCTATTCTAAAATAGAAGTTTCATTTCTTGATTTTCAAGATGTGTTAAGATAATGTTTGCTTTATATGGAGACATAAATTGGGGTATGAGAGACTGACCCAGTCTGTGAATGTATGAGTGAGATTTGTTTTATATGTACCATCCTTGAGGGTGCATAGATATGTTTTATGTATATATATATACATACATACACATACATACCTGTTTATATCTATGCATACATGTAAGTTAACTTCTATTTTTTAAAATTCAAATTGCCTTTGAATAGTAATTCACAATCTTTCTCCAGAATTTCGCTGTGGTTGTCGTCCAAAAGAGTAGTTTACATCATCCAACAATTGCTATTCTATTCGTTTGTGGAAAAAAGTGTTCAATGCGAGTTTGATGTTCTGCACTTAGAATTCTATTCTATTTAGAATTCTATTCTGCTTTATATAGATAATGAAGAGGAAATGGTAAGATATTAAACGTTTCCAATACTTTGTTAAAGGCTTGATTCAGTCAATATTATCTTTGTTAGAATTCACTTGTGTCTTCGTACATATCTGTAGTTTGTCTAGTGATATTTGTGTTATTATACAATTTGTATTGTATACAAATATTAATATTTGTAGTTTGTCTCAGATCTATTAATAGTCCATTAAACAATGGAATATAACTTTATAATACTTTATTTACATTTTTGAACCATTAATGCACGTTTGGTGATTTCCAGTTCTTCTGCTCCTTGTTAGCAGGTGTTCTGATGGACCACCTTGTAGGGCTCACCTGTGTTGCCTACACGATTTTCTCAACACAGGAGGAAAGGCTTACCTGTGCCACCTCCTACAGCCAGGTCAATTACTCCTTCTCATCCTTCAGGCTTAATGTTAGATACAATTCACAGCTGTCAATATCCCCAAGTTGTTATACAAGGTGTATTCTTTTGTGGGATCTCTACAATTAATTCATGTCTTTGTAAATTTCCCTTTGCTAAATGGCCCTCAAAAAAAAAAAAAAAAAAGAATGTTCCTCATTAACATTAGAAAACAGAGAAACTGACAAGTATAAATGTTTAAGTTAATTTTGAATCAAAAGTACAGACATTGGTTAATATTTATGGCAATATTAAAAGCTTCCAGCTTTCAACTTTTTGTATTTTAATGTTACATTAGAACCTAACATGCTCATTTATAGCATGTTAAAGAATGAAAGACCCTATGAAAGAACACATCTTGACTTACCTTTTAAAAATTAATAAAAACATTTCATTAAAAACTGTTCAAGTGAAAATTCTTTATTTGAAGCTAGAAATTTCTGATAGCCCTATCAATTCTATCGTGGATTCCAGTCTCTTGTGAAGGTCGCGGTAATCCATGGATGTGGCTAAATGGTTCAACTTGAAAACTACAATAAGTTTTTTAAAAGATTGCTATATAGAGGAGGAAAAATACATAAAGAGAAATTTTTAAAAACAATATAAATGCATTTGTTTTAGTCAAATTAAAATGTTGAAAGTTAATAAAATGTTGATATCAATGTTGAAAAATAAGCTACTCTGTAGTCCATTTTCCTAATAACAAACTCATTGAAATTTTGTTAAAGACATAATTAATGATTTTAAAATATCTTGTATTCCAGTTACTTGGAAAATGCCATTGTTTCATGAGTTGTCTTCATAGACTATAATAGAATTATGCATTTTTTTTTTTTCGATTACAGGATAGAAGACTTTTTACCTGGTGAACGTACTGTGTTATACTAACCTTATGGGGAATAAGAGCAGAAAGTTGTCAGTTTCCAAAGGCATATAATTGCAAGCATAAGCTTGAGAATTAAAATGTGAGTTTGGATGCTGTTGAGTAACTTGATCTTCTATGAAATGGAAATAATATTCTGATTGTATAAAATTTTAAATGAATTGTATTATTTTTTCTGATAATGAATGTTTTTTTCAAAAACAATTGAAATATAATTGTGTGTGCTCATTCGCTCAGTCATGTCCACTCTTTGAGACCACATGGACTGTAGCCTAGCAGGCTTCTCTGTCCATGGAATTCTCCAGCTAAGAATACTGGACTGGTTCTATGTCCAGTTTTTTAAGGAATCTCCACACTGTTCTCCATAGTGGCTGTACCAGTTTGCATTCCCACCAACAGTGAAAGAGGGTTCCCTTTTCTCACCAGCTATTATTGTGTGTTGACATTTTGATGGTGGCCATTCTGACCAGTGTGAGATGATACCTCATTCTGGTTTTTGCTTTGATTTAATTTCTCTAATAATGAGTGATGTTGAGCATCTTTTCATGTCTTTATTCACCATCTCTATGTCTTCTTTGGAGAAATGTCTGTTTAGTTCTTTGGCCCACTTTCTGATTGAGTTGTTCATTTTTTTAGTATCAAGTTGCATGAGCTGCTTGTATAGGTTGGAGTTCTTTCTCAGTTTCATCTGCTGCTGTTTTCTCCCATTCTGAAGCCTGCCTTTCCAACTTGCTTATAGTTTTCTTTGTTCTGCAAAAGCTTTTAAGTATAATTATGTCCCATTTGTAATTTTATTTCCTTTACTCTTCAAGGTGAGTCATAGAGGATCTTGCTGTAATTTATGTCAAAGAGTGTTCTGCCTCTGTTTTCACCCAATAGTTTTATATAAGTTTCTAGTTTTACATTTAGATCTTTAATCCGTTTTGAGCTTATTTTTGTGTGTGGTGTTAGAAACTGTTCTAGATTCATTCTTTTACACGTGGTTGACCACTTTTACCAGCATTTGAGTCAATTGTAATGAGGTGGATGAAACTGGAGCCTATTATACTGTGTGAAGTAAGTCAGAAAGACAAATGCCAATATAGTATATTAATGTATATATATGGAATTTCTTATTTTTTAGAAATGCAAAAAGGCAAAATGGCTGTCTGAGGAGTCCTTACAAATAGCTAAGAAAAGAAGAGAAGAGAAAGGCAAAAGAGAAAAGGAAAGATATACTCATTTGAGTGCAGGGTTCCAAAAATTGCAAGGAGAGATAAGAAAGCCTTCCTTGGAGATCAGTGCAAATAGGAGAAAACAGCAGAATGGAAAAGACTACAGATCTCTTCAAAGAAAATTAGAGATACCAAGGGAACATTTCATGCAAAGATGGGCTCAATAAACGACAGATATGGCATGGACCTAACAGAAGCAGAAGATATGAAGAAGAGATGGCAAGAATACACAGAACTATACAAAAAAGATCTTCATGATCCAGATAACCACAATGGTGTGATCACTCACCTAGAGCCAGACATCCTGGAATGTGAAGTCAAGTGGGCCTTAGGAAGCATCACTATGAACAAAGCTAGTGGAGGTGATGGAATTCCAGTTGAGCTCTTTCAAATCCTAAAAGATGATGCTGTGAAAGTGCTGCACTCAATATGCCAGCAAATTTGGAAAACTCAGTAGTGGCCACAGGACTGGAAAAGGTCAATTTTCACTCCAATTCCAAAGAAAGGCAATGCCAAAGAATGCTCAAACTACCACACAATTGCACTCCTCTCACCCATCAGCAAAGTAATGCTCAAAATTCTCCAAGCCAGACTTCAACAGTACATGAACTGTGAACTTTTAGATGTTCAAGCTGGATTTAGAAAAGGCAGAGGAACCAGAGATCAAATTGTCAACATCTGCTGGATAATCAAAAATGCAAGAGAGTTCCAGAAAAGCACCTATTTCTGCTTTATTGATTATGACAAAGCCTTTGACTGCATGGATCACAATAAACTATGGAAAATTCTGAAAGAGATGAGAATACCAGACCACCTGACCTGCCTCTTGAGAAACCTGTATACAAGTCAGGAAGCAACAGTCAGAACTGGAGATGGAACAACAGACTGGTTCCAAACAGGAAAAGGAGTATGTCAAGGAGGTATATTGTCACCCTGCTTATTTAACATATACAGAGTACATCATGAGAAATGCTGGGCTGGAGGAAGCACAGGCTGGAATAAAAATTGCCAGGAGAAATATCAATAACCTCAGATATGCAGATGACACCACCCTTATAGCAGAAAGTGAAGAGGAACTAAAAAGCCTCTTGATGAAAGTGAAAGAGGAGAGTGAAAAAGTTGGCCTAAGGCTCAACATTCAGAAAATTAAGATCATGGCATCTGGCCCATCACTTCATGTCAAATAAATGGGGAAACAGTGGAAACAGTGGCAGAGTTTATTTTGGGGCGGGGGGGGAGTGCTCTAAAATCACTGCAGATGATGACTGCACCCATTCCTTGGAAGGAAAGTTATGACCAACCTAGATAACATATTAAAAATCAGAGACATGACTTTGTCAACAAAGGTCCATCTAGTTAAGGCTATGGTTTTTCCAGGTGTCATGGATGGATGTTAGAGTTGGACTGTAAAGAAATCTGAGTGCTGAGGAACTGATGCTTTTGAACTGTGGAGTTGGAGAAGACTCTTGAGAGTCCCTTGGACTACAAGGCGATCCAACCAGTCCATCCTAAAGGAGGTCAATCCTGGGTGTTCATTGGTAGGACTGATGTTGAAGCTAAAACTCCAATACTTTGGCCACTGGATGCAAAGAACTGACTCATCTGAAATGACCCTGATGCTGGGAAAGATTGAGGGCAGTAGGAGAAGGGGATGACTGCAGATGAGATGGTTGGATGGCATCACTGACTCAATGGACATGAGTTTGAGCAAGCTTCTAGAGTTGGCGATGGACAGGGAAGCCCAGCGTGCTACAGTCCATGGGGTCGCAAAAAGTTGAACATGACTGAGTGACTGAACTGAACAAGCAAGGAGAATGGGGAGCTCATGTTCAAAAGACCCAAACTCCCTGATGGATTTCGGGGAAGGGTTATTAAAGACTCAGGGAGATAGTGAAGGACAGGGAAGCTTGGTGTGCTGCAGTCCATGGGGTCACAAGAGTCAGACACAACTTAGTGACTGAACAACAACAATAAATCAGGATGTAACTACAGATTTACATTCTATTTTTCTAGATTTTAGAGAGCTCAAATTTAGATGACAGTTAAAATTTAAAATACGGTAATTCTTCTGAAGGCTTCCTTTGTGGCTCAACTGGTGAAGAATCTGCCTGCAATGTGGGAGACCTGGGTTTGATCCCTGGGTTGGGAAGATCCCCTGGAGAAGGGAAAGGATACCCCACTCCAGTATTCTGGCTTAGAGAATTCCATGGACTGTATAGTCCATGGGGTTGCAGAGTCGGACACGACTGAGAAACTTTCACTTTCATTTTCAACTCTTCTGAATTATGGACAAATATCCTTAAATACCTACTGTTAATGGAATTATGGTTTCCTCCATTACAATAGAAATGACACAATGAGATTATAAGGAAAAGAAATAAATAATGCCTAGATTTAGCAAACTTATCTAAAAGTAAAACTCAAACATTGAAGGTACTCTTGACAAGGCCTAAGTGTTCAGCACTGATGAATGAAATGAAAGCTAGTTAACAGCATGGGGATCATGTCCTTTGTCCCCCATTATCTTTCAGAAAATGAAAACAATTCTCAGAGGTACTTGCCAAAAGACAACCTAACTGGTACACTACATATCCAAAGGCTCCTATATTCTGGAGCTGTGTGATGAGGCAAACTGTCTTCAACATCCCAAGTGTAAGAATTTCCTGTTTCAGTGACAGGGTGGTAAGAAGTGTACTTTTTCCACTGTTGCTTCACTCTGGGCCTTCACAAGGTAGTCTGTGAGGACCATAAATTTTTTTTTTTTTAATCACAATAACCTGGCCACCCATGAGAGGAGGCAGGACTTTGGCCTGTAGAAGGTATGTGTCTCCCTCTCCTTCCTAATTCCTCATCTCATTTAGCAGGAGATTACAAATGCCAGTGTGGTTCATTTGGGGATAATTGCTAAGCAACCAAACTAAAGAGATACTGGTATCTGTATTTGATATTTTGGTAGTTTAATTTGGGGGAAAGTAAGAATAAAATATGAAGTGTTTGGGAAGATTTCTGAAAATGTTCAAATTCTTGCCTTTGGACATTATACAAGTGCATACACACATGTGTAACTGAGTTTGTAAATCAAAGCAATTAAAAGTGAAGTATCATGAGCATCAAAGAAAAGGAACAGTTAAACATTTTATTTTGTTATCAATAGACATATAATTAGATATATTATTAAATATTCTTAAACTGGATTCATTATATTGTGAAGGACCAACGTAATTCTTTACAGATCTAGCTGAAATAAAAATCAGAATGTGGTACCTTCAGTAAAATGCTGGCTCAAACTCAGTTGTATACCATCAAATGCTTTAGAAAAACTTGAACATAATATTGAAAAAAAGATAAACTACACTGACACAGAGATTTTTCATAAATTATGTTGTTGAATATGAATAATATCATGGCAATTATATTAAATAAGAAATATAATAAAAATTATTATGTAATAGTAAGTGTTTTACATGCTTTATATCATACATATTTTTGTTCTCATTTTAGACTAGTAAACTTGCTTGCTAAATAGTAAATAATTTTAAAGATCATACATTATAAATTTCATAGCCAGAATTAATCTAGATTTCACTGACTACAGAATCCATTGACTGAATTATTAAAGTACAATATCTAACATTACAATTGCTGATAGAACTAAAGCTATCCTCATTGAATTACAGCCTAAGAATCTTCCTGGAAGTTTGTACCAACATTGTTCTTCCAGAAATGATGTACGCTTTTTCTTGTCATTTTGTGATTTCATATCTTAGCCATTATCAATTGCCAATTACTCGTGTAAAATAAGTATTTATTTAATAATATTTTTAGCATTGTTTTGTCTTTATATCATACAACCTTTTGGAGAGTTTACTATGCCATGCAACATTTTTAGCATGCAAAATATTGCTTTAAAATTTTAATGATTTCTTAGAGCTCCACAATCACTCAAAAGAGAGAGTTATTTGATAGTATCTCATTCCCTTTTCATAAATGAACGTCCTAATTTAAGTAGTTTAGTGCAGAAGGTACTATATATGGCAATACTGCAATTCCCTCATCCTTAGAAAGCTGTCTTTAACTTTTGATGGATTTTAAAATTATCAATGTAATTGGTGCATCATTTTTTCCAATATGGCATTTTAATTTAACACAGTTATAACAACAGTTTTAAAATGTATCTGTGAAAGATGACTTTAGATTATTCAGGATATTGCTATTCACGAACTTTTTCATTAATCTACTAATTTTCATGGTTCTAATAAAGAAGCAACATTATGTCAAACAGAGAATATTATTTTTCTAATATTTTTTATTTTTAATTGATTGACAATTGTTTTACAATATTGGTTTGATTTCTGTCATTCATCAACATGAATTAGCCATAGGTGTTCATATGTTCGCTCCCTCTTGAATCTCCCTCTCACCTCCAGCCCATTCCCACCCCTCTAGGTTATTAAACATAGAATACAATTTTTAAAATTACTTACTCTATCATGAAACAGTTGTCTAAAGGTCTGTGGAAATGAGAACTAAACTTGGACTTGTTCAGCTGCAGAATGAGTGCTGTTACTGGTCTCACATATCACCCAGGTGAACCTTTCAAGGCTTCTTGTGATTTTATACACCATTTATTAACTACTTATGTTAAGCTTCCATAGAGCACCATTCTTGACATTAAACAGCCACAGAGATGAAGAACCAAAAGGAAAGCTACTCAGAACCGAGTCTGGTTAAGGATACCAGGAGACAGCAAATGAGAGGTAAGATCCTGAAAAGATCAATTTCAGCAATTGAGCAGGAGAAAACCTATGTGGAGTTAAACTTTCAAAATGCTTTTCACTATCGTCAATGACATGAGAGGAAATACCACTGCGAGTGTAAAGCATTTACTCACTCACATGTTTTTATTAATGAGGCTCCGAGCTGACATTTGAAACACAATATTCTAATATGACATATGTGCTGAGCTGTGCTTAGTCACTCAGTCGTGTCTGACTCTGCCACCGCATGGACTGTAGTCCACCAGGCTCTTCTGTCCATGGGGGTTCTCCGGGCATGAATACCTGAGTGGGGTGCCATGCCTTCCTCCAGACTACCTGTTCAGTCATTACTGTAATTTATCGCCTTTGATCTAAAACTCGTGAAGCCTTACATTCGCTGAAAATGCAATAGTATACTCTGAGAGGAGTATTACAATGGTACATATGGATTTGGGGTCCAACTTTATGTTTATGAATTCCATGGATGTGGCATCTTTTGCTCTTCTAAAACAACTATCTCCATCACTCCTTTATCAGTGTTTCCTTTTCTCTTCTTGCAGATTCACTGTCACCTTGAGTGAAGCTCATTGTTGTGATCTTAGGAATCATCTGTTTTGTCTTGATGTATACTATGGTGAGAGTGATAACTTTTATTCCACGTAAGTCAAGTTTTGAAAGATTATGATTGAACTTTTCATTTTATTGATAGTGAGTACCTCTAAAATTTCATATTATTATGGAATAGAGCTCTTATTTTAATATGTGCATATAGCCTAAATATTGAATGGTTATCCTGAGATTGTGCAAAGGATACATTACAAAATAATTGTAGGGAAAGTTAAATATATGCATAGATATTTTCTGATTTCATAACTCAAGGATATACTTTAGGAAACTTAAACACCTTATTGAGAAAAATAATTGTTGAGCTTGCTTAAACCAAATACTATAAGAGGTGGTAGAGTCTCTTCTCTAAGCTTTTTGAAATATACACACCCCAGTTTTTATTATCTCACTAATTATTCTTAAAGTAATTTTTTCCAGATCATCCTAAATCCTAAAAACACCACGTTTAAACTAAGAAACTTAAATTATTATGAATTATTTAGATCAATGTTAATATTTTAAAAGATTACTTCCATTTTTTTCTAGGTACCCAAATACCAGAACAGAGTAGGTCCTCTCCAATAACAAATTTCCAGAAAGACACATAATGATTTCAAACTTCTAATAAAAATATAGCTTATATTTTGTCTCTCTCTTAGCCTAGTGAAAATAGGAATAGATTTGGGGGTAGAATATGAATTCTAAAATCAGCCATATGTAAAATAGATAGCCAACGGGAATTTGCTGTGTGGCTTAGGAAACTCAGACAGGGGCTCTGTATCAACAGAGAGGGGTGGGATGGGGAAGGAGATGGGAGAGAGGTTCAAAAGGGAGGGGATGTATGTATACCTATGGCTGATTCATGTTGAGATTTGACAGAAAACAACAAAATTCCATAAAGCAATTATCCATCAAGAAATTTTTTTTAAAAATTGGACAACAAATATTCCTAAATAATGATTATAGGAGAATCTTTCTCTCTATGAAACAATATGATCACCATGTGAATTGTAGGCAATTGACTCTAATTTTATACTGCTATAATATAAGAGATAAATAAATATTGCTATTCTAAAGCAGGGGATTTTGGTATCATATCTAAGAAACCATTGCCTAATTCAGGATCACAACTTTCACCTATGTCATCTAATATCATAGTTTTAACTTATTCATGTATATGCTTGATCCATTTTAATTTTCATATGTGACATAAGGGAAATGTGAGATATCTTTCCATTTATTTAGGTCTTTAATTTTTAGGATTTTGTTTTTAAAATATATATTTCACATGTATTTGTTAAATGTGTTCCTGAATATTTTATTATTTTTGATGTTATTGTAAATGGAACATTTTTCTTCATGTTATTTTCAGAGTAGTCATTGCTAGTCTTGAGATCACAAGCTTTACCTTAAAAATTCAAATACCTTAGCATCCCTAAATTTAGGCTTTTTTATGATTTAATTTTTATCTTCCTTTATAATCTTATCTCACTAAAAAGCACAGGAATAAAACTCCTGAGCTTTAACTGACATATGAATATTTAAATTATGCCCGTTAGTCTGCCCCATGTTATGTTTTCCTAGAGCTAATTATGTACCGTAAAGTTTTCCAGAGTTGATTACCAGACCCTCCACTGGACAATGGAACAAAATAAAATTCTGCATTTAAAAACATGACTTTCAAAGATAGACAACTTAATAGAGGTATGTAGATATGAGACTGAGACAGACAAGTTTCTTCTCTATTTCTCTCAATCAGCGGATAGCCTGCTCAATTTGGATGTTATTTTAGACTCAGCCAATTGTGAAGTCCAACTTTCATTTAATTTAATTTCAGAAAAAAATACTCAGTCTTTCCCAGAGGTTAGATTCTTCTGTATACATGGTATATTCTTTTAAATCACCATTTCTCAAAATAATATTTTTTCTACCAAAAAATTCTACATATCCTTTAGCACATTCTCTAATCATTATTATATGCTCTCATATGGGTATGTAGTTCAGGTACTAGGTTAGTGTATCAATGCTAAGTTAAGATCAACTCTGTACCTATAGAATTTACTCAGTCTAGAGAATAGAAAGAAGTTGTTTTCCCTTCTGAAGTGCTCTCTGTAGAGGTTGTGAGCAAAAACATCAATTTTCTAAGATATATTTACTAGAGAATTTTACTAATATTATGCATAGAGTTGGAGGGACATAAGTCATCTCCCTAAGGCCAGGAAAATCAATGTTTTTACAAGGACTAGAAAGGATTCCTCAGTAGCTAAGTTTCAGGGTATTCCTTCCAAGATACACTCTGAATGGTCTCTAAGGAATATGTTTTGTTTTTAAGGAAAGGAATGTAAAAGTAAATGGTCGTGTTGTGGACAGAAATGTTACTATTTTTTGGATGAATTGAAGAATTTTGAAGACAGTAAAAATATCTGCAAGCAAATGGCCTCTACACTTCTTAATATAGAAGATAAGGAAGAACTGGCGAAGCATTACTCTTTTCCATCTCACACAGTATCTATCTGGCCATGAGTTGTTGCCTAAATCTCTTTTTGGTTTTTTTGGCTGCCCCGGGTCTTCCTTGCTGCCCTTTGGCTTTCTCTGGCTGCAGCGAGATGGTTTCTCACCCAGGTGACTTCTCTTGTTGTGGAGTACGGGCTCTAAAGTGTGGGTTCAGTGGCTGTGGTCCATGGGTTAAGTTGTTCTGTGGCAAGTGGAATCCTCCTGGACTGGAGATGAAACTGTGTCCCCTGTGTTGGCAGACAGATTATTGACCACTTGACCACCAGGGAAGTCCTGTTAGCTAAATCTTAATGCTTGATAATACTTGAGTGTCTAAAGTTTATAGTTGTAAGTTGATTCAGATCTAGACAGTACTCATGTTAAAGTCTGAAATACAAGTAGAAATGAAATTAGAATTTCATTTAATTCATCTAATTTATTCTGAACTAGAAGAGCTTCCATGGTGGCTCAGATGGTAAAGAATCCACCTGCAATGCAGGAGACCTGGGTTCGATCCCTGGTTTGGGAAGATCCCCTGGAGGAGGGCATGGCAACCCACTCCAGTATTCTTGCCTGGAGAATCCCCATGGACAGAGGAACCTGGAAGGCTACAGTCCATGAGTTTGCAAAGCATCAGACACGACTGAGTGATTAAGCACAGCACAGAATTTTTCCAGTAGGACAAACATGAAGCAATTAGAAAAAAAATATATGCTTAAATATATCATTTTATCAGAGATAATTATATGTTTATACGGGTAAATTAAAAAAAAAAAGTCTGGGAAAAAAAGCCTTTTTACCTCCAACAAAATTGAGAAATACAACATTACCACTGAGTTTGAGGTAAAAGGAAGAACTCAATATGAATTTAAAATTGAAGATCAATTAATTCCAACTTATATTACATTATAACTCATACTAGTTTCCTAGAAAAATGAGCTAAATATTTCATAATCATTATCCTTGGTTTGAACAGAGAAATAATTTACTATTATTTTTCAATTAATATGTAGTCTTACATTCCTGGTTAAAAAGAATCTTTTAATATCCACTCAGTTTTCTGTACTAGGCCAATTACCTATATCCTTGGCTTTTAACAACCCTTAAATAGCTATAAAAATATGAACTTGAAAACCATCAAGAAAACAAATCAAATATGAACCTGAAAAGAAGACATTTGTAGAGTCTGAATTAGCCTTTTTACTCCAAGGGGCTTCCCTGGTGGCTGTGACAATAAAGAATCTGTCTGCAATGCAGGAGATCTGGATTCAATTCCTGCATCAGGAAGATCCCCTGGAGAAGGGAATGACAACCCACTCCAATATTCTTGCCTGGAGAATTCCTTGGACAGGGGAGCCTGGTGGGCTCAAGAATTAGTTTTAGAGTCTAGAAGCCCTAATCTTTCATGCAGGGTATCTTCATCAAGAAATAAGACCACCTATGAAAACCATGAAATTGAATGCCAAATTTTATGACTATAAACTTAATATAAATGTATAGATGCAATTTTTTTCTGAGTAGAGGAACTAAGTTTCTGCCATCTCCTCTATGGTAAAAGAAATAAAAGAAAATAAAAACTAAGGGTGAAAATTAAAGCAGAATAGTGAAACATACAATTTAAAGTTCAAAACCCTCTATTTAACTCCCTTTCATATTACTTTGCTTATAATAAAACTGATTATAGTTTCTTTCCAACATATTTAAGAAGATTACATGACATAATATATGTGCATTGTTGTTGTTTGTTGTTTTTTAGTCACTAAGTTATGTCGTACTCTTTTGTGAACCCAAGGACTGTAACCTGCCAGTCTCCTCTGTCCATGGGATTTCTCAAGCAAGAATACTGCAATGGGTGGCCATTTCCTTCTCCAAGAAATCTTCCCAAACCAGGGATCAAACCCTCATCTCCTTCTTTAGCAGGCAGGTTCTTTACCACTGAGCACCAAGAAAGCCCCAATATATGTGCATGCTGCTGCTGCTGCTGCGTCGCTTCAGTCGTGTCCGACTCTTAGCGACCCCATGGGCTGCAGCCTACCAGGCTCCTCTGTCCATGGGATTGTCCAGGCAAGAGTACTGGAGTGGGTTGCCATTGCCTTCTCCAATATATGTGCATACAGTTTTTAAGTTAAGTTACAAGATGAACATCAGTTACATTTGTATTTATCAAGTAATTTCCAACTCCTGGCTAAAAATCCAAAGCATAAAACAAGCAATATTTTAACACATTCAATGAAGGCTTTAAAAAATGGTCCACATTCAAAAAATCATTTTTTTAAAAAAGGATAGGTAAGCTAAGATAGTGCTATTTTATGTCTCATTATGCCACTATATTTAATAAAATATAACTAAGATTATATTAGTTTATCATTTGAACAGAATTAGAATGAAGTTGATCTTTATACTTTTTTGTTATTCAAAAAAATAAAAATATTATAAAGATTATTATTTCATTTCAGAAGTATAAAAGTCTTTTTTTTCCTCATAGAATATATTCCTTTTTATTACAGAACTTCATTCAAAGCCATCTATCCTATTTCTCTTGGATTGGATTATCTCACAAAGGAACCAGAAATCAGTGGACATGGGAAGATAAGTCAATACGTTTTCTCAAATTGTAAGTCTCTAGAACAGATGGTAATTAATAAGTTCCATATTCTAGTTTACATTTTGAAAACTATATAGGAAAATTCATACATTCAATATTAGACATATCTGCATACATATATGAGCATATACAGGTGGTAGAGAATCTGCTGGCAATGCAGGAGACTCGGTTTGATCCCTGGGTCAGGAAGATCACCTGAAGAATGACAACCCATGGCAATATTCTTGCCTGGGAAATCCCATGAACAGTGAAGGCTGGCAGGCTACAGTGCATGGACTTGTAAATATTGGATGTGACTTAGCAACTGAGCATACACATGGACATTTGCATGTACATACAGATACACACATACAAAGAATTTAAGTTAAGAAAATGAGTATATGGAGAGAGGGAGGCTTTTCATGTTGATTGTTATAATCCTCATAAAGTATACTTTAGGAAAGGCATATACCTTAAATTTGGACCAATATTTCTTATGCCTGCATTAGTGAATATCTATTTTACATTATTTTATGCTTTTATTTTATGTTAAGTGATTGGAAAGAGTCAAACAAGGGAAACTGTGCAAGTATTCAACCAACGCAAGGGGCTGCTTCTGACTGCCCCAGACTCATACATTTTACCTGGGATTTAATGCTGAGAATAATGTCATTATTCTATACCAATTGTATATACATTTGCTTGATTCCTTACATTTTAGCAGAAAGAGAAGATACTAACTGGAAAGAAAATAAATAGTATCTTGAATCAGATCCATGCTTGTGACCTACACCACAACTAATAGCTTGAGTGCTCTCTGACAAGTCCAAACTTCTGGGTGTGTTTCCATATTGCAACAGGGCTGTACCATTTTGTATTCTATTAGCAGTATATGACAATTCCATTTGCTTGTGTCCTGCCAACATTTAATACTGATAATCTTTAAAATCATTTTTAATAAAGGTGTGGTATAATAGAGGTGTGTTTATTTTGTGTATATCTAATGAATAAATGATGTGCACTATATTTTCATATGATTTTATTAACCACGGATCTCCTATGGTAAAGTACTGATTAAAATATCTAGCCTACTTTTATTGGTTTGCTCATTTTCTTATTGAACTTTGAGAGTTCTTTATATATTTTGGATGCTAATATTTTATCAGACATGTGATTTATAAATATTGCCTTGAAATATACCTTGTAATCTCTTAACATTGTTTTTAGAAGTCTAGATGAGCAGGAGTTTGTAACTAGATGACAGTGAAAGTGAAAGTCGCTCAGTCCTGTCAGACTCTTTGCAACCCCATGGACTCCTCCATGGAATTCTCCAGGTCAGAACACTGGAGTGGGCAGCCTTTCCCTTCTCCAGGGGATCTTCCCAACCCAGGGATTGAACCCACATCTCCTGCACTGCAGGCAGATTCTTTATCAGTTGAGCCACAATAGAAGCCCAAGAACACTGAAGTGGGTAGCCTATCCCTTCTCCAGGGCATCTTCCTGACCCAGGAGTCAAACAAGGGCCTCCCACATTGCAGATGGATTCTTTACCAACTGAGCTCTCAGGGAAGCCTTGTAACTAGATGGAATGAAATTAATAAGGTTTAAATTTACATTTTTATATTTAAGAAATTTTTAATTAAGAAATCTTTAATTAACCTGAACTTGAAATTTTTTCTCCTATGCCTTCTTCTAGAAGCTCTAAGTTTACATTGAATTCTATATTCCATTTCAAGTTAATATTTGTATATAGTGCAAAGTATGTATTGAATTCTTTTTAACTTTTTTATTGGCAAAGAGATGTCTAGTTATTTCAGCACAACTTTTTAAAAAATTTTACTCTCCTGTTGAATTATCAGGATATTTTTGTCAAAAATCAATTGACCCCTTGTGCATGGATCTATTTCTAAAATCTTTACTCTGTTTCATTGATCTGAATATCTGCCTTCTTTCACCAATATCTTTGTGAATTTATAGGAACTCTTGAAGTGATGTTGAGTTCTCCTAATTTGTCTTTTTCAAAATTGCTTTGACTTTTGTTTTCAAAAGAAATAAAAATTTACTTAGTGGCCATTTTCTATTATAATTTCATTATCCAGTAAATAAAATCTTAGCTATTTGAAAAAAATGACTGATTCTCAGATCAGTTCAGTTCAGTCGCTCAGTCATTTCCAACTCATTGTGACCCCATGGACTGCAGCACGCCAGGCTTACCTGTCCATCACCAACTCTGGAGGCTACTCAAACTCATGTCCATCATGACGGTGATGCCATTCAATCATCTCATCCTCTGTTGTCCCCTTCTCCTCCCTCCTTCAATCTTTCTCAGCATCAGGGTCTTTTCAAATGAGTCGGTTCTTTGCATCAGGTGGCCAAAGTATTTGGAGTTTCAGCTTCAGCATCAGTCCTTCCAATGACTAGTCAGGACTGATTTCCTTTGGGAGTGACAGGTGGGATCTCCTTGCAGTCCAAGGGACTCTCAAGAGTCTTCTTCAACACCACAGTTCAAAAGCATCAATTCTTTGGCACTCAGCTTTCTTTATCGTCCAACTCTCAAATCCATACATGACCACTGAAAAAACAATAGCCTTGACTAGACGGACCTTTGTTGGCAAAGTAATGTATCTGCTTTTTAATATGCTGTCTAGGTTGATCATAACTTTCCTTCCAAGGAGTAAGTGTCTTTTAATTTCATGGCTGCAGTTGCCATCTGCAGTGATTTTGGAGCCCAGAAAAATAAAATCAGCCACTGTTTCCACTGTTTCCCCATCTATTTGCCATGAAGTGATGGGACCGGCTCCCATGATCTTAGTTTTCTGAATGTTGAGCTTTAATCCAACTTTTTCACTCTCCTCTTTCATTTTCATCAAGAGGCTCATGTCAGTGTATGACAAAACCAACTACATATTGTAAAGTAATTAGCCTCCAACTAATAAAAATAAATGGAAAAAAAATAAAAAATTTTTTAAAAAAGAGACTCTTTAGCTCTTCTTCACTTTTTGCCATAAGGGTGATGTCATCTGCATATCTGAGGTTATTCATATTTCTCCCAGCAATCTTGACTCCAGCCTGTGCTTCCTCCAGTCCAGCATTTCTCATGATGTACTCTGCATATAAGTTAAATAAGCAGGGTGAAAATATACAGCCCTGAATACTTCTTTTCCTATTTGGAATCAGTGTGCTGTTCCATATCCAGTTCCAACTGTTGCTTCCTGACCTGTATATAGGTTTCTCAAGAGGCAGGTCAGGTGGTCTAGTATGCCCATCTCTTTCAGAATTTTGCACAGTTTATTGTGATGCACACAAAGGCTTTGGCATAGTCAATAAAGCAGAAATAGATGTTTTTCTGGAACTCTCTTGCTTTTTTGATGACCCAGTGGATGTTGGCAATTTGATCTCTGGTTCCTCTGACTTTTCTAAAATCAGCTTGAACATCTGGAAGTTCACGGTTCACATACTGCTGAAGCCTCACTTGGAGAATTTTCAGCATTACTTTACTAGCGGGTGAGATGAGTGCAATTGTGCATTAGTTTGAGCATTCTTTAGGATTGCCTTTCTTTGGGATTGGAATGAAAACTGACCTTTTCCAGTCCTGTGACCACTGCTGAGATTTCCATATTTGCTGGCATATTGAGTGCAGCACTTTTGCAGCATCATCTTTTCAGGATTTGAAATAGCTCAACTGGAATTCCATCACCTCCACTAGCTTTGTTCATAGTGATGATTTCTAAGGCCCACTTTGACTTCACTTTCCAGGATGTCTGGCTCTAGGTCAGTGATCACACCATCGTGATTATCTAGGTCATGAAGATCTTTTTTGTACAGTTCTTCTGTGTATTCTTGCCACCTCTTCCTAATATCCTCTGCTTCTGTTAGGTCACTACCAATTCTGTCCTTTATTGAGCCCATCTTTGCATGAAATGTTCCCTTGGTATCTCTAATTTTCTTGAAGAGATCTCTACTCTTTCCCATTCTCTTATTTTCCTCTATTCCTTTGCATTGTTCGCTGAGGAAGGCTTTCTTATCTCTCCTGGCTATTCTTTGGAATTCTGCATTCAAATGGGTATATCTTCCGTTTTCTCCTTTGCTTTTGCTTCTGCCTTTTCACAGCTATTTGTAAGGCCTCCTCAGACAGCCCTTTTGCTTTTTTGTATTTCTTTCTCTTGGGGATGGTCTTGATTCCTGTCTTCTGTGCAGTGAAACGAACCTCCGTCCATAGTTCATCAGGCTCTCTGTCTATCAGATCTAGTCCCTTAAATCTATTTCTCACTTCCTGGTGTAGTCATAAGGGATTTGATTTAGATCATAGCTGAATGGTCTAGTGGTTTTCCCTACTTTCTTCAATTTCAGTCTGAATTTGGCAAAAAGAGCTCATGATCCAAGCCACAGTAAGCTCCCAGTCTTGTTTTTTCTGACTGTATAGAGCTTCTCCATCTTCCGCTGCAAAGAATATAATCAGTCTGATTTCGGAGTTGACCATCTGGTGATGTCCATGCATAGAGTCTTCTCTTGTGTTGTTGGAAGAGGGTGTTTGCTATGACCAGTGTGTTCTCTTGGCAAAACTCTATTAGCCTTTGTCCTGCTTCATTCTGTACTCCAAGGCCAAATTTGCCTGTTACTCCAGGTGTTTCTTGACTTCCTACTTTTGCATTCCAGTCCCCTATAATGAAAAGGACATCTTTTTTGGGTGTTAGTTCTAAAAGGTCTTGTAGGTCTTCATAGAACTGTTCAACTTCAGCTTCTTCAGCATTACTGGTTGGGGCATAGGCTTGGATTACCGTGATATTGAATGGTTTGCCTTGGAAATGAACAGAGATCATTCTGTCATTTTTGAGATTGCATCCAAGTACTGCATTTCAGACTCTTTTGTTGACCATGATGGCTACTCCATTTCTTCTAAGGGATTCCTGCCCACAGTAGTAGATATAATGGCCATCTGAGTTAAATTCACCCATTCCAGTCCATTTTAGTTCACTGATTCCTAGAATGTCGACATTCACTCTTGCCATCTCCTGTTTGACCACTTCCAATTTGCTTTGATTCATGGGCCTAACATTCCAGGTTCCTATGCAATATTGCTCTTTACAGCATCAGACCTTGCTTCTATCACCAGTCACATCCATAACTGGGTATTTTTTTTGCCTTGGCTCCATCCCTTCATCCTTTCTGGAGTTATTTCTCCATTGATCTCCAATAGCATATTGGGCACCTACCGACCTAGGGAGTTCCTCTTTCAGTATCCTATCATTTTGCCTTTTCATGCTGTTCATGGAGTTCTCAAGGCAAGAATACTGAAGTGGTTTGCCATTCCCTTCTCCAGTGGACCACATTCTGTCAGACCTCTCTACCATGACCCGTCTGTCTTGGGTGGCCCCACACGGCATGGCTTAGTTTCATTGAGTTAGACAGGACTGTGGTCCTGTGATCAGATTGGCTAGTTTTCTGTGATTATGGTTTTAGTGTGTCTGCCCTCTGATGCCCTCTGGCAACACCTACCGTCTTACTTGGGTTTCTCTTACCTTGGACGTGGGGTATCTCTTCACAGCTGCTCCAGCAAAGCGCAGCCGCTGCTCCTTACCTTGGACGAGGGGTATCTTCTCACGGCCGCCCCTCCTGACCTTGAACGTGGAGTAGTTCCTCTCAGCCCTCCTGCGCCCCGCAGCAGCTGCTCCTTGGAACTGGGGTTGCTCCTCAGTTCTTAAAACAGTAGGGATACGCAACAGGATTGAGGAGCTAGATAAAGGAATTACCAATGACCAAAGATGGAACAATTTTAAGCAGCAAAAACCAAAATAAGAAATAGTATTGAATTATAACCCCAATATAAAACATCCATGTGTCCATAGTAGTTTAAAATTATTAAATACTTACGTGAATGAGGGAGATGAAACAAATCTCTTGTGCAAAAAAATTCTAAATAAATAATGTAGATGCTCTTGCCTAAAGGTGATGGGACTCTTTACTCCTTAAGTACTTACTGCACATAATGATTTCCTTCCAAAGAAACTATGTACAGTCAAATGGAAGGGGAAAATCAGAGTAACTTAGAGTGAAAACCTGACAAACACCACCTCAGTGAGCAAAGGTAACATCAACAGTGATAAGTCATGCTCACAGTTTGTTCTCTTGATGTGATGTGATAAAAATTTGCACTCTCTGGTCCTCCCCCAAACTTACAACCCCAATTTACTCATGGGAAAAATTTCAGACAAACCCCAGTGAAGGGTATACTAAAATATACCTACCTAATACTTTTCAAAACTATCAAGATCATCAAACACAAGGGAAGTCTGTAATAGCCAAGGGAAGCCTAAAGAGACATGAGATATGGTATGTCATGTGGTAACCTGGTGGGATTCTGGAATATAAAAAGGACATAGGAAAAAAAATTACAGCAGCATGGATAAACTATGGATTTAGTTACTAAAAGTATATTGATGTTAGTTTATTAATTATAACTAATGTGCAATACTAATATAAAATTCATTATAAAGGACCTGAGTACAGAGTATACAGAACACTATACCATCGTGAAACATTTTCTGTAAATGTATATTGTTCTAAAACATAAAATGCATTAAAAAATTAAAATCAGTGTGTTCAGTTCAGTTCAGTTCAGTTCAGTCGCTCAGTCATGTCCAACTCTTTGTGACCACAGGAGTCACAGAAGGCCAGGCCTCCCTGTCCATCACCAACTCCCGGAGTTCACCCAACACGTGTCCACTGAGTCGGTGATGCCATCCAACCATCTCATCCTCTGTTGTCCCCTTCTCCTCCTGCACTCAATCTTTCCCAGCATCAGGGTTTTCTCCAATGAGTCAACTCTTTACATCCAATGGCCAAAGTATTGGAGTTTCAGCTTCAACATCAGTCATTCCAATGAACACCCAGGACTGATCTCCTTTAGGATGGACTGGTTGGATCTCCTTGTAGTCCAAGGGATTCTCAAGAGTCTTCTCCAACACCACAGTTCAAAAGCATCAATTCTTCAGCACTCAGCTTTCTTTATCATCCAACTCTCACATTCATACATGACCACTGGAAAAACCATAGCCTTGACTAGACAGACCTTTGTTGGCAAAGTAATGTCTCTGCTTTTTAATATGCTGTCTAAGTTGGTCATAACTTTCCTTCCAAGGAGTAAGCGTCTTTTAATTTCATGGCTGCAATCACCATCTGCAGTGATTTTGGAGCCCAGAAAAATAAAATCAGTCACTGTTTCCACTGTTTCCCCATCTATCTGCCATGAAGTGATGGGACCGGATGCCATGATCTTAGTTGTGTATCATGTGTGATCATGTGTAAATCAGTGTGTAAATGTCTATAAAATAAAAGTTTAATAGTTTCTGATTTTTTTACTTTTTTTTAAATTAGGAAAAACATTGCTTTACAATGTGTTATTGGTTTCTATCATACAACAATGTGAATCAGTCTTAAGTGTGCATATATATGTTCCCTCCCTCTTTAAACTTCCTCCCACCCCTCTAAGCTGTCATAGAGAACCTAGTTGTGTGCTTCTGATTTTGATTGACTTAAAGTCATAGAGCAATTAAGGGAGAAAAGGAATCATCATAATGCTTAGATTTTCAGTTTAGGAACATAGTTTATTTATCAAGTTGTCTTTTTCAACTTTTCTCACTAGTATTTTATAATTTCCAGCATATAAATAGTGCACATGCTTTGGTACATATATACTATCAAGTTAATGTTTTTGATACTATTGCAAATGGTACTTTTTGTTTATCTCAATTTTCAATAATTTAATTTTAGTATATGGAAATATAACTGATTTTGATATGCTGTTCTATCTGAAACCATGTTCAACTTACTGATTAGTTTTAGGAGGATTTTGGAGACACTTTGGAATTTTCTATGCAGACAATTATGTCATTTTGTAAATAAACAGTTTATTTTCTTTTCTCTGTCCAATCTATATGACTTTTTACAATAGAGTAGAGTCAACAGATGTAGCAAACAAATTTATGGTTATCATTTAGAAGCAAATTGAAAAACATAGACATTACATTGCTGACAAAGATCCTTATATCAAAATTATGATTTTTCCAGTAGCCATGTATGGATGTGACAGTTGGACCATAAAGAAGGCTAAGCACCAAAGAATTGATGCTTTTGAACTGTGGTGTTGGAGAAGACTCTTAAGAATCCCTTGGACTGCAAGGAGATCCAACCAGTCCATCCTGAAGGAGATCAGTCCTGGGTGTTCATCAGAAGGACT
>NW_027224445.1:0-29639 GCF_023699985.2 Odocoileus virginianus | reverse complement strand
CCCAACAGGTGTTCAAGCTGAGAAGCTAAGAAAGATATCCTCCTGATTCAGGCAAGAAACAGGAAGAGGAACCATTGTGAAATAATCCCCACCTATTCTTCATACAATGACCTATATTCCAAGGGAAAAGACTTCACCAAAAACATTTATGAAGGCCCTTCTAGGCTCACTAAAACACTGAGATCTAATCATAAGATCGTAGAATGATACCCTCTGCTACAACTTAAAACCACAACAACAAACATCAATGTATTGCCCCGAAAATAATTTCAGGGAGAAATCTTTATGATGCAAAGGTCTAAACAATAGCAACTAACTGCACTTAACAAAGTTAACAACAGTGAGAAGAAATCTACATATCATATTCTCCCTGAAGTACTGAAAAGGACATAATGCCTCTGTGGTATTCTCCACAGAAACTTGTTGCTGTTGTTCATCTGCTCAGTTGTGTACAACTCTGTGTTACTCTGTGGATTGCAGGACACCAGACTTTATTGTCCTTCACCATCTCCTGGAGCTTGCTCAAACTCATGTCCATTGAGTCAGTGATGCCATTCAGCCATCTCATCCTCTGTTGCCCACTTCACCTCCTGCCCTCAATTTTCCCTAGTATCAGGGTCTTTTCCAATGAGTCAACTCTTCACATCAGGTGGCCAAAGTATTGGAGCTTCAGCTTCAGCATCAGTCCTTCCAGTGAATATTCAGGATTGATTTCCTTTAGGATTGACTGGTTTGATCTCCTTGCAGTCCAAGGGACTCTCAAGAGTCTTCTCCAACACCACAGTTCAAAAGCATCAATCCTGCAGTGCTCAGCCTTCTTTATGACAAAATGTGGTCCACAGAAACTATACAACCTCAAAACAATTGTGAGAAAGCACAAGAAAAATGGGGAGGAATTCTAAAAAATACCTGCTCAGTACTCTTCAAATATATTAAGATCATGAAAAACAAGGAAAGACAGGATTTTTTCACAAATTGGAGAAAGCAAAGAAACATGATCTCTAATTCAATGAAGGATTTAAGATTTGATCCTCAACAGGTAAAGAATATTGATAGAAAATTTGATGAAATCCAAATAAAGTATGTAATTTAATAATCATTATTGTAACAAAATTACTGGGCTCTCCACTTGGCTCTTCATAAAGAATCTGCCTGCTTATGCAGGAAATGTAAGAGATGTGGGTTTGATCCCTGGGTTGGGAAGACCCTCTGGAGGAGAGCATGGCAATCCACTCCGTATTCTTGCCTGTAGAATCCCATGGACAGAGGAGCCTGGCGGGCTACCGTTCATGAGGTCACAAAAAGGAGAACAGAACTGAAGTGATTTAGCACACATGCACAACAAAATTATTTAATTTTAATAATGTTTTATGAAATTAAAAGATGCTTACTCCTTGGAAGGAGAGTTATGACCAACCTATGAAGCATATTAAAAAGCAGAGACATTACTTTGCCAACAAAGGTCCGTCTAGTCAAGGCTATGGTTTTTCCAGTGGTCATGTATAGATGTGAAATTTGGACTGTGAAGAAAGCTGAGCGCCAAAGAATTGATGCTTTTGAACTGTGGTGTTGGAGAAGACTCTTGAGAGTCCCTTGGACTGCAAAGAGATCCAACCAATCCATCCTAAAGCAGATCAATCCTGGGTGTTCATTGGAAGGACTGATGCTAAAGCTGAAACTTCAGTACTTTGGCCACCTCATGTGAAAAGCTGACTTATTGGAAAAGACCCTGATGCTGGGAGGGACTGGGGGCAGGAGGAGACAGGGGCAACAGAGGGTGAGATGGTTGGATGGCATCACCGACTCACTGGACATGAGTTTGAGTAAACTCCGGGAGTTGGTGATGGACAGGGAGGCCTGGCGTGCTGTGGTTCATGGGGTTGCAAAGAGTCGACTGAGCGACTGAACTGAACTGAACTATGCTTATAGATAAGAAGTTGCATTTAGAGGAAGTGGAACAAAATGTTAATATATATTGTTGCTCTGGTACTGTTCGTCAGTCTTTTAAATCTGAACTTATTGCAAAATAAAATCAATGCCTAATCCCATTTTCCAAAATTCAGGAAACCATCCTCCTAGCCATGATTAGCCTCATAAAACTGTATATGCTGTTACTTCCTCTTATTCAAAGAAATGTCTGAGAGGGTGTTGATCCTTCATCCATTCACTGATCAGAGGATGCTTAGTTGTTGCTATGCTTGCTAAATATAATTCATGTTGTAATAAACATGGAGTAGACACATATTTTCAAGTTACAGTTTTTAGCTCCTTCAGAGAAATACCCAGAAATGGAATTGTTGGATCATAACTTAGTTCTATTTTTAATTTTTGAAACCCTCCATACAGTTTTCCATAATGATTACACCAGTTTACATTCTCATCAACAGGGCCAAGAGTTCCCATTTCTGCACATCTTCTCCAATTTCTAGTCTGGCTGATAATAGCCAAACAAATATGAGGCAATATCTTACTGTGGCTTTGATTTGCATTCCCTATTGATTATTCATAATGAGCTCCTTCTCATTTGCTTGGTGGCTATCTGTATGTCTTCTATGGAAAAATATCTATTTAGATTCTCTGTCCATGTTTTGATAAAAGATGATTTACTCAAAACTTTACAAAAAAAAAAAAAAAAAACTTCTAGAATTCAACAACAAGAAAATGAACAACTCAATTAAAAAATGAGTTAAAGATCTCACAGACACCTCCTCAAAGGTGAGCTACAGAAGGAAAATATTGTTGTTTAGTCACTAAGTTGTGTCTAATTCTTGGCAAATCTGTGAACTGTAGCATGCAAGGCTTTCGTATTCTTCACTATCTCCTGGGGTTTGCTCAAACTCTTGTCCAGTGAGTCAGTGATGCCGTCCAATCATCTCATCCTCTGTTGCCCCCTTCTTCTGCTTTCAATCTTTCCCAGCATCAGGATCTTTTCCAACAAGTCGACTCTTCACACCAGGTGGCCAATATTGGAGCTTCTGCTTCAGTATCAGTCCTTCCAATGAATATTCAGGGTTGATTTCTTTAAGAGTGACTGGCTTGATCTCCTTGCAGTCCAACGGACTCTCAAGTATCTCCTCCAGCACCACAGTTCAAAAGCATCTATACTTTGAAACTTAGTCTTTCTTTATGGTCCAACTCTCACATCCATATATGACTACTGGAAATATCATAGCTTTGACAATATAGACCTTTGCTGACAAAGTTATCTCTTTACTTTTTAATATGCCGTCTAGGTATTATCATGACTTTTCTTCCAAGGAGTAAGCATCTTTTAATTTCATGGCAGCAGTTACTGTTTGCAGTAATTTTGGAGCCCAAGATAATAAAATCTGATGGTGCTTCCACTTTTCCCTATCTATATTTGCCATGAACTTATGGAACCAGATGCCATGATCTTAGTTTCTTAAATGTTGAGTTTTAAGCTGGCTTTTTCACTCCCCTCTTTCACTCTTAACAAGAGGTTCTTTAGTTCACTTCGTGCCATTATAGTGGTCCCATCTGCATATCTGAGCTTGTTAATATTTCTCTCAGTAATCTTGATTCCAGGTTGTGACTCATTCAGTCCAACATTTCCCATGATGTAAAAAAAAAACACAGTGACAATATACAGCCGTGTTGTATTCCTTTCCCAATTATGAACCAGTCACTTGTTCCAGATCTGATTCTAACTGTTGCTTCTTGAGCTGCATACAGGTTTCTCAGGAGACAAGTAAGGTAGTCTGTTCTTCTCATCTCTTTAAGAATTTTCTACAGTTTGTTGTAATCCATACATTCAAAGGTTTTATTATAGTCAATGAAGCAGTAGTACATGAATTTCTGGCATTCTTTTATTTTTCCAATGATCCAATGAACGTTGGCAATTTGATTACTTGTTCTACTGCCTTTTCTAAACTCAGCTTGCACATGTGAAAGTTCTCAGTTCAAGTACTGCTGAAGACTAGCTTGAAGGATTTTGAGCATAACTGTGCTAGCATGTGAAATGATTGAAATAGTATAGCAGCTTTAACATCTTTGGCATTGCTCTTCTTTGGGACTGGAATGAAAAATTATCTTTTCCAGTCCTATGGTCACTGCTGAGTTTTCTAATTTTCTGCCATATTGAGTTCAGCCCATTAATAGCATCATGTTTTAGGATTTGTAATAGCTCAACTGGAATTTCATCACCTCCATTAGTTTTGCTCATAGTAATGCTTCCTTAGACACACTTGACTTCATACTCAAGGATGTCTGGCTCTAGGTGAGTGACCACATCATCATGGTTATCCCAGTCATTAGAACTTTTTTTGTGTATTTTTTATGTGTATTCTTGCCACCTCTCCTTAATTTCTTCTGCTTTTCTTAGATCATTGCCATTTCTGTCCTTTATTGTGTCTATCTTTGCATGAAATATTTCCTTGACCTCTTCAATTTTCTTGAAGAGACCTCTAGTCTTTCCCATTCTTTTGTTTTTCTTTACCTTTCTGTACTGTTCATTTAAGAAGGATTTTTTTTTTCCCCCTCTCTCTTTGCTATTCTCTGGAACACTGCATTCAGTTGGGTATATCTTTCCCTTTCTCCCATGCTTTTCACTTCTTTTCTCAGCTGTTTGTAAAACATCCTCAGACAACCACTTGCACTTCTTTTTCTTCTGAGATGGTTTTGGTCACCTTCTATTCAATGTTAGGAACTTCTGTCCATAATTCTTCAGGCACTGTATCTACCAGATCTAACTCCTTGAATCAGAGAGATTAGAATGAAAAGTGTTGGGATCACTGTCCTTAGACAACTGCAAATTATATCAATAATGAGCTATCACTATGCACATATTATGACTAAACTGTAAAACATTAACAACACCAATTGCTAAAGATAATGCAGAGTAACAGGGTCTGATATTCTCATTCATTGCTAATGGTAACACAAAATGATGCAGTCACTTTGGAAGGAATTATTATTAAATATTAATTATTAATGAAATTATTATTGCTAAATTTTAGGGATAACTGTTTTTACATCACATGCAGTGTCCTTTGTTTGGCCATATCATGACATCAGAAAATTTTTAACATTAAATAGTCAGAAGTAGGTAATCATAAAAAGCTTAGTCCATGAAATTACTGAAAATCAGTGCAAGATGCTTGCACACCTATTTAACATACATATGTAAAGATCAGAGAACACAATTATTGGTCCTCAAATAAGGGAAATTCAAAGATAAATCACACACATTTACTGTTTTCAGTCACTAAGTAGCCCACACCATTTAATTAGAAGGAATGGAAATATTGAAATTAAATGTGAAGTTTAATTAAAGATTGAAATTAAAAAAAAAAATCAAATGTGGAACACCTGACCCAGGGTTTGAAGCCAACCCAGGGACTGAACCTATGCCCCCTACATTGGCAGGCATATATTCTTTACCACTGAGCTACCAGGGAAGCCCATAGCCAATGGTTAATTATTGCCTAAAATGAAAATTTCCTGTTAATTATCAAGTGCTTGAAGTAATGTATATATCACATGAAGACAAATTCTTTAAAATGGAAACATCATTGTGTGTTTTTATAATTATATTTATACTTACAGTGGTGATAAAATATCTAATAATTCAACTATTAATTAAGTTTCTGCTTTGAAGTATCATTATTGGTTACACAAAAGTAGTTTAAGTATCTTAGTTTTCACTTATGTGATATATTCAACAACAAGATGCTATTTTGAAGAAGTTATCTTTTTCTGCATTGTATTTACTCACTGTGGAATGAACAGTGCCCCATTTGCTCATTAGTAACAGCAGTTTTGGTACACATTAAAGTGTATCTTGGATTCTAGACCAATACATGGGAAATAATACAGAAACATAAAGGTGAAATTCCAGTTGTTTCTCATTTTGGTGTATACTATTTAGCTCATTTGATGAAAGTAAAAGTACTTCTTAAGGGAATATAGGTGAAATAATGCAACTCAAAGATTTAATAATTTTAAAGTTGTTTTATACACAATGAGACCATGTCTTTCTTCATTAATAGTCTTCTGTTTTGCTTTCATATTTTAAACATATACCATATAGTGTGAAGAAGGATATATCCATCATAAGCATATGGTCAGAAAATGTTAGTTTATTTTCATTACACTTCCCACCTTACCAAATACTTGACCATCACTCTGCTGGATAATTTTCTCAATCTTCTCCTGGGACACAGGTCCCATAATATCAATTAAAAAATACCCACCAAAGCTAATCTTGTTCATGATTCATCAGTGCCCTATTATTATTTTCCCAGAAGTCATTAAGGATTTATCTCAAAGATTATTTCTGAAGCCAAAAAAATATATATGTATTTCTGTAACAAAACACTTTAAATGAGCTAGGTTTACTTTTTTTCCTAAGAAAAATAAATGGAAATGGCCTTCTGTGAAATATCAGAAGAGCTTATTCAAAAGAGTTCTCAAGTGTTTTTCCTTTTTAGCTTTCACATGAAAATGTTGCTGCTAAGATAGCCAATGTTCAGGATTCCATATTTGGGGCAAATGGTGAAAAAAAAAATATGAGAAAACTATTCCATTAGCTGTTTAGCTCCTGAAACTTGAAGGGTTTTATGGGAGAAAAGAGAGATTTATGGAAAGACAGGGAAAATAGTTATTTCTCCATGAAGCATTAGACCACTACTTATCTTTTGATTTATGAAAATTGAGCACCTTAGTTTGCACTCAATATGTCACATAAGTCATCAGTCTTTTCACCATATGTAAGTATTATTTATTTTAATCTGATGCTTCTATTTATTACAAAGCATTGATTATAACCCTCTGTTGTGATTCTCTTCTTCTTTAATACATATAATTACGTACAGTGTATATAATATTATATAGTATATTATCTTATATATATTCAGTAGTTAAACCAATAAATTGAAATGCAAAGATATTTGAAATGGTGATTTCTATCAATTAACAGAAATGTGTAGAACACACCACATTTTCCTTAATTTTTGTATAATCACACTTTACAAAGACTTGATACATATTCTTGGCCTGGATGTCCAAGATAGTTCTAAATGATATATATAAAGTGTTTACATATTTAATATCTTAATTCTATATGAGTATTTCTGATCTTCATTAACATATTTGTAAATATATTGTTTAAGCTATTAACTCAATCTATAAAACTTATTAGAAGCTTTTAAACAATCTATTAAAAATCACTACATTAATTGCATATCATGACAAGTTATATTTTTAGGAAATCAAGAATAAAGATAAAGGTTAAGAGACTCTAAATTCTGGAAACTGAATGGACTACTGGGTTTTAAAATATGGATAATATTATATAAACCATAGTTTAATATAAATAAAAGTTTATAATATATTACTATGACTTGGTCTCTGTATTTTTTAAAAAGGGCAATAAATAAATTAACAGAGGTAGTAGTCACTACTTCTCCAAAAAAGCATTTAGAATTTTCCCTAGGAAATATTCATTAAGTTTAGGATGATCACTGATTTCCATTATCAGTCAGAATTTTATGCCTGGAAAAGATAACTTGAGAGCATAATTTCCTCTATATTTTAGCTGAACAATGAAGCATGAGAAGAGTTCATGTTCAATCACTAGATTTTCCAGGTAACAATAATAATAAATAAAGACACAATATATATGCAGTAAGGATCAGAGGACATTGCATCCTACAGATGAGACTAATATTAAACAAAAGAAACACTCCTAAGATGTATAATAAAATTGGGAAAGTGAATATATGTATAAAAGTCCAGAAAGTTTTTGTGAACATAAAATTATTACTTGAAAAACAGGTGCAGACATTTGTGTGTATCTAATCAATTTATTACTCTCTTGTATCTGCCAGTAAGATTTGTCAAAAATCAGCCACCAGAAATGAGAAACAGAACATCAGTGACAGAGTTCATCCTTCTAGGTCTGACTGATGATCCCAAAATACAAGCTGTGATTTTTTCCTTTTTATTTCTCACATATGTGCTGAGTGTTGCTGGAAATCTGACTATCATCATTCTTACACTGCTGGATTCCCATCTGAAGACTCCCATGTATTTTTTCCTCAGGAATTTCTCCTTCTTAGAAATCTCATTTACTTCTGTCTGTAATCCTAGATTTTTGATGAGCATTCTAACTGGAGACAAATCTATTTCCTATAATGCTTGTGCAGCTCAGCTCTTTTTCTTTATCCTTCTTGGTTCAACAGAGTTCTTTCTCCTGGCGTCTATGTCCTATGATCGTTACGTAGCTATCTGCAAACCTCTGCATTATACGACCATCATGAATAACAAGATCTGCTACCAGCTTGTAGGTGGCTCTTGGCTGGCTGGATTCTTGGTGATCTTTCCTCCACTGACCATAGGGCTGCAGCTGGATTTCTGTGACTCTAATGTCATTGACCACTTCACCTGTGATTCTGCCCCTTTACTGCAAATCTCCTGCACAGACACCAGCACGCTAGAGCTCATGAGCTTTGTTTTAGCTGTGCTGACTCTCATGTCCACCTTGATGTTAGTAATCCTCTCCTACTCCTACATCCTCAGAACAATTTTGAGAATCCCTTGTGCTCAACAAAGGAAAAAGGCCTTTTCAACCTGCTCCTCCCATATGATTGTTGTCTCAATCTCTTATGGAAGCTGCATCTTCATGTATGTGAAAACCTCAGTGAAGGAAGGGGTTGCTTTGACAAAGGGAGTAGCTATGCTCAATACCTCTGTGGCTCCTATGCTCAATCCGTTTGTTTATACCTTACGGAACCGGCAGGTAAAACAAGCTGTTAAGGATGTTGTGAGAAAGATGCTGTTCTCAAAACATTGACCTGACTTAAATTTTAACTAAAACAAATACAGTTTTAACTAATGAACCAATGAATAATATCTTTTCTAATATAGCTTCTGTCTTATTCTGTTTCTTTACAGAAACAGCATTATTTAGGCTATTTTGAATTTAATATTCTTATTGTAAATCTTCCTTGTATGAACTTTACCACAGTAAAGTTTTGGAATGTTCTTATGCAATTTTGTATTATAAACTTAAATTTAGAATTGAAGGCCCTTCATGTATTAACATATGTGTGAGTGCTACCACCTAATGGAGAAGGAAATGGCAACCCACTCCAGTGTTCTTGCCTAGAGAATCCCAGGGACAGGGGAGCCTGGTGGGCTGCCGTCCATGGGGTTGCACAGAGTTGGACACGACTGAAGAGACTTAGCAGCAGCAGCAGCAAACACCACCTAAAATACTTGAGCAGAATAAAATTACAATTAATTCATATATGTCTAAATTCAAAAGTACATACTTATGTCTCTAGAAGACTGCATGTATGTATATATGTGTTCTATGTGTATACAATCATATATATGTATATTTATATATATATATATATTTACACATACTTTACTTTTAATGGTTTTTATCAAGTGAAATAGAGGAAACTCAGTCATATAGGCGTAGAAATAACTAAGTAATACAGGAGTTAGACAATGTAGAAAAATAATATTTTGAGCACGAAATTTAACTTACATTTTACTTACATTCTACATAAAAATTTGTAAATATTCTATGTATTTGTCATCAGGACAACAGATTAGTTATGGAAAAATACTTTTCTATATTTATATTTGTTTTTAGCAATTCATTGTACGAGAATTTAAATAAGAAAAATAATGCAGAAACTATTTATTTAATAATAATTTCTTGAATACAGAACTTTTATAAAGCTAACACTTAAAGAAATTGCAATACCATGTAAACAGATTTCTAGAAGGTAGTTATACACAGAGATGGCAGTATTTGGCTTGGAAATGTTTTCCATTATGAGGATCTTACTTCACACATACAAATACTAGCTAATACATACAAATACTAGCTAATAGTATTTTTTCTCTATTGGTATCTCTAATAAACTTTGATAAGATTTGGCCAATATATTACATAAGATTATATTGCTTGCCAAATAAACATTAAAAGTAAAATCAGGTTAAGGGGGAAATAGAATTAGAACAAAAAACTCAGGAAGATTTGTAGGATCCCAGAAAATTCTGCTTAACTCAGGAATCGGAAAGATAGATTCGCTTATCCCATGACTATTTATTACTCATAATTTCTCTCAAATGCTTCCCTTTATCTCTGTTAAAGATTTTGATCTATCTTCATTTGATTCAATTTTGTTTCCTTCTTCCAGAATAGATTGTTCTTCATCACATAATATATAGTACAGTTCCTTGTAGAATTCAGTTCATGATAAAAAGCAAGACTCCCTGTCACTCACTTCAATAAAGTATCAGTTGAAAGAAGCTGATTGATGCCCCTATGAGTAGATGTCAGTCAAAGAATCATCTCTTTGATCCCTGACCATGAACTATGTTTCATAGCCATAGGATGCTGCTTAAAAATATATATGCTAGAATTATGTTGTCTAGATTTGCCTCTAGTTTTCCCATTTGTAGCTTGAGTTCTCTTGGTTGCAAATTTTTCACATGCAAAGGAAAGTCAATAATTCTGTTTACTCATAGATTTATTATGTTACATAATTTAAGCATCTAAAACTGCTAGTAATTGAGTAATGTTGCGATAATGTTAACATTTATTATTATTATTGTTACAGTGATTAATTTCAGTCACATAGTCTAGGTCATATTGTCAATTGAGATGTAGGTGCAGATGGCAGAAAATCCTGCTTGACAATGAGAAGGAAGTAGTTTTGGAGTAACCACTCGATTTTATTTCAGCCAACTTCATTTTGCCAGTTTGGTTGTATGGAAAACATGTTTACCTCCAGAGATAGAAACACTTCCTAAGGTAATAGCCACCTACAGATACTCTTAAAATGATTAAATAGACCAGATAGATTTATGAAAGCAAAGAATTGGCCCTGTGCTTTGTCCAAGTGTCACGTTTCATCAGACTTGCAATCTTACCAGAGTCAAAAGATATCATGTAAAGCCAGTGCGAGTGAATCCCTTTAAAAAGGTTTCAGGGACTTTCCTGGTGTTCCATTGTTTAAAAACCCACCTGTCAACGCAGAGGACACAGGTTCAATCCCTGGTTCAGGAAGATCCCACTTGCCCTGGAGCCGCTAAGCCCCTGTGTCACAACTACTGAGCCCAGGGGCAGTAGCTAATGAAACTCACATGCCTAGAAAGAGAAAACATCGTGGTAAGAAGCCGGGACACTGCAACAAAAAGTATTCCCCGCTTGCCCCAACTAAAGAAAAGCCCACGCTCAGCAACAAAGACCCAGCACAGTCAAAAATAAATAAAAATAAATTAAATTAATTTTAAAAAAGTTTTCATTGGCTGAAATTTTCATGTAGAGGTAGCCACATTCTTAGCAACCATATCCTAATGAAACTGAGTACTTTTGAAAACAGATTGGTATAGAAAATGAATATCATTGCTCGTCAGGAAGCATTTAACAAGAGGCTTCCTGTGTGCTGTTTTGGATCTGTCAGGAACCCTCTGGCCCTTATTGATTCCTGAATATTCAGGAATTAAGAGGAGAGGCACGCCTTTCCCGGGGCTGAGGAATCCAGGCATTTCTCATTACAGTGATAAGTACCCTCTTCCTTCTTATGAAAAGGTGATTGTTTGCAACTCTCTCTTTGATAGGGATCGTCTTATGTTTTGTAAGTCTGGAATTTTAATCTTTATCTTTGCTGAGAATAACCACCTTGTAAGACAGTATATATGCCCACGCCATGTTGATTAAAACACCTTTGCTCCATCAGAGCTTGGGTCCCCGTGTCTTTCTTTCTTTCTATTCTCTCTCTCTCTCTTTCTCTCTCTCTCTCTATTTCTGGCTAATTCCTTGGAGCGCGGAGGCCCGCTGAGCTCACTTTCTTGCCCGGGCTTCTAAGCCCCTCTCGAGAAGGCGCACTGCGCCTTCACCCACTCGAGAGGGCGCCTGGTGCCTACGTGCAGCAGCGCGAGCCCTAAGAACAGGACTCTATTGGCTTTCCGCGTAAACCAGGGGATATCAGCCTCTTTCTCTCTCTTACTTTCTTATCGTCGACTCCGGACCACCAGGTTCCGGTCCATTAAAGGACCAACAATTGCTTTTTTTTTTTTTTTTTTTTTGCTACTATGGTTTGCTTTTAACCAGAGAAGTAGATAATATGATGAGGCTGTCCTTCCCCTAAAACCAGCTCTGGCTAAACGATGATGAGCACAAATTTATCTAACTTCTCAATGTCTTGATTTTTATTGAAGAACTACATTTATTTCTTCTCTCTTCCCTTATTTAGTACTTTATTTCTCAGTTTACCCCTTAGAACTAAATGTTTATGGTATTTCTCTCTTTCTGTGTAGCTCTTTTTTATCATTTTTTTTTTCAGATTACCATAAAATTCTATTTTACAATAACGAGCTCTAACAGTATTAATAAGCCACTTCTACCAAGTACTTGGGGCCTTACATTTCATATTCTAATTTCATCATGAAGACATGGCTTGGGTAAGCATCACACTGAAGGGTAAACAACCTTAATTAAAATTATGAAATCAATAATATATTACCAAAATAGAATATACATTCAGAAACAAACACCCAGACATTTTTTTTCTTTACAACATTGATATGAATTTAAGCTGTTCTGTAGCATTGAGCTTATGGTAAAATAATCATTTTTATAAATATATGAGATAAACACAAACAGTTGTATAGAAATGTGTATGAAAATTTTAAGGAGGAAAAGTAATTTCATTTGCAGAATCTACATTCAAAATGAAATAGAACAATTATATGAAAAAGTATGTGTGTGACTTACTCTAATATATGATTTAATTTTAGAAATTTTTGATCATTCATAATACCCCAAAGTAATAATTTGATTGATTATGGAGTTTGAGCCAGGAGATGGTGAAGGACAGGGAAACCTGTCATGCTGCAGTTGCTGGGGTCACAGAGACCAACAGAACTGAGCAACTGAACATCAAAATGGTTTTCAACTATGTAACTGATATCAATGCGTATGCTCACTTTGAGTGCTTAAATATTACTTTGTGACAAGGGAACTAATAATATATTACTAAGTGCCAAGGGCAAATTTCCAAAATTAGATGTGTTTAAAGATGTATCAACAATTTGTATTATAATTTGTTAAGAGTACTTACCAATGAAGGTAAATATTTCAAAATAAATATACACTTCAAGTAGTTATTCTTAAAAGTAAGATCACATGAAGGCAACAAAAGTTGTTTGAAGTGAAAAGATACACGTTGTGATGTTTTTATTCATGTTATATTTGACACTGTGATTGTGATATATTTTAATAACTTTTATCGATTACACTTATAATACTAAAATGCTATTATTGATTGTAAAAAGTTATTGAAATAGATTTTACTTATGTGATATGTTCATTAAGAAGATATCACACTGATGCATATTTCTAACACTGAATTTGGTCACTGTGGGATAAACTCCACTTTATGTGCTTACCTGGAAAGAATAGCAATGTGTGTGTGCTTAGTCACTCAGTGCTGTTCAACTCTTTGTGACCCCATGAAGAATAGTTTTGATATACATTACATATATATTCTTTATATAAATGTGTCTTGGATTTCATACTCAGAAGTCAGAAGGAATAAGTAAATGTAAAAGGGAAATCTGATGTGCTTCTAATTTTAGTGACTGCTCAAGCATTGAAAGGCAAATTCATTCTAAAGAAATATTTGCTAGAAAGCTCTATCTCAAAAAGTCCTTGTAATTTTAACATTTCACAGCCCATGGAACTTGGTGTTTTTCTTGAATCATTCTGTGCCTTATTTTTTTAGCATAAAACAGATTTCTGCACACCATTTAAGAATCATGCTTAGATTATATGAAAATAAAAATCAGAGAATGTTGGTTTGTTCAACCTCAGTTCTCCTCAAATATTGGCTAACATTCAGCTGCATGATTTACTCAAACTTCCCCTGCACCATAGGTCCCATGATCAACCAATTAAAACATGATTGCCAAAGCAGATCTTGTATGTTATTCATTAGTGCCATATTACTGTTTATCCCAAAAGTCATTAAAAATTTGTCTCAAGGAATATTTATGAAGTTATATGTAGCAAAGCACATTAAAGGTGGTAAGTTTACTCCTTTTCAAAGGAAAATAAATGGATATGTCCACTTACCTCAAAATATCAGAGAAGCCTATTAAAGAAATATTCTCAAAGATTTATTTCATTAATAGAAGCAAACTTCTTTCATCTAGAGATTTATGTCAATATGACAGGTGAAATATTTCAAGATTCCAGGTTTTTGGACAATGTTGGGAAAAGATACGTGGAAAATATTTCATTAGGTATTTGGAGATGGAATAAAAAGATATTTATGAGGGATTTATAGCTCTGTTGGAGGGAAAGAAATATACCTATGACTGATCACATCTGATTTAAGAGAATCAAATATATCACTTTTAATATCTAAGTCTAACCATCATGCATTTGAAAATAAGTATTCTCAACTTTTATATCTTATATACCATTGATTCTTTGCTGACTATCTCTCATATACATGAATATATATGTATACACATATATATATACATATATATTAATATAATAGCTATATTGATAATCTAAATAGTTGAGAACTTTAAATGGTGATTTATGATCAATTAGTAGAAACAGGTGCAGCATAGGTTGCTTTTCTTAATTTACATTTATACTTTAGAAAGACATGTGCATACTCTTGGTGTGGGTGTCTAGGGTAGGTTTAGACTCTACACATAAACTATTTGTGTATTTTGCATCTAAATCCATTGTTGAAGGATTCTTATATCACTATCATATTTTGTGAAGTGTTGCTTGATGTCCCCATCACTTTGGTATATTTACAAAATGAATTGTTAGGCATTTTGAAACAATCAAGTAAAAAACACTAAATTGAATTTTCATGTTAATGTAATGAACAAGGTAATTTAGGAGTTCAGAAGCCTCATTAATATGTGATAATGAAATAACTTTGATTACAAAATATGTTATGCTATTTATATGTCATTTTAATATACATAAATATTTGAACACAACACTTGGATAACTTTAGTTTTATAAGAAACAGGGAATATTAAACAATTAAGTGTATGATTGGCTATTTTCTCAGAGAGAATTCAGAATGTCGCTGAGAAATATTAATTAGGTTTAGGTTGACCAGTCCTTTACATCATCAGTCAATACTTTCAATCCTAAAAACCTGAATAAAAAAGAGAGTAATATTCTCTATATATTAGCTCAACACTGAAGCATGAGAAGAGCTCACGTCAGTCACTAGATTTCCCAACTTACAATTGTAAGCAGCAAAGGCAGAGTGAACACATATCAAGGAATCAGGACATTATACAGAGTGATACGACTGATATTAAACAGAAGACATACCCATTATGTGTATAATGAAATTGAAAGAAGTGTAGAATGTACATGTGGAATCTCAGGTACTTTTCATGAAGACACAATCATTATTTGAAAAAAAAAAAACAGATGCTATTTGTTTGTCTAACCCATATATTTTTTCTGTCCTGATTTTGCCACGAGATTTGTCAAATCAACCACACAAAATGAGAAATAGGTCATCAATGACAGAGTTCATCCTCCTGGGTTTGACTACTAATCCAGAAATGCAAGTGGTGATTTTCTGCTTTTTACTTCTCACATATGTGCTGAGTGTTAATGGAAATCTGACTATCATCATTCTTACACTGCTGGATTCCCACTTGAAGACTCCGGTGTATTTTTTCCTCAGGAATTTCTCCTTCTTAGAAATCTCTTTTACTTCTGTCTGTATCTCAGGATTTTTGATGAGCAGTCTAACTGGAGACAAATCTATTTCCTATAATGCTTGTGCAGTTCAGCTCTTTTTCTTGATCTTATTTGGTTCAACAGAGTTTTTTCTCCTATTAATAGCTTACGGTGAATGGTGTTGTATCCGTGGTCTCCAGAAAAGAAGATTTAGCTTCAGGACCAGAGACCAGGCTTGATCACTCAAGAGCTTTTGTGTAGCAGAGTTTTATTAAAGTGAAAAAGGACAGAGAAAGCTTCTGACATAGACATCAGAAGGGGGACAGGAGAGTGCCCCCCTGCTAGTTTTAGCAAGCTGTTTTATGTCTGTTAGAAAGCTATTAATCAGATAAGAGACACCTCAAGGCTGAGGGAGTTTCACCAGGCCCCTCTCCCACAGTATGCATTTTTGAGATAGGATGGCACAAGGTGTGTCATCCCCCAGCCATAAAGCAATTGATATAAATACTGATTTGTCGAGCTGCTATTAGCCCAAGGTTTGAGAAAAGAAAAAAAAAAAAGTTAGTCTTAGGTGGAACCATTTTGAAGAAAGGCAAATTCCAAAGCAAATACATAGTTTCATTAACATAGCTTAAGAAAAACATTTCCATAAGAAAAATGCATTGGTTAGCTCAAGGTTTGAGAAAAGTTAAGTTCAGGTGGAACCAGGTGTCATCATAGCAACACAGAATTTTAAGAGACACTTGCAGCCTATTTCCTCCATTTGGAGACCCCTGGCCTTCCTGCCTGTTACCCTCTCACTATCATCTGTGTCCTGTGATGGTTTTTTGGCTATCTGCAAAACTCTGCATTATACGACCATCATGAGTAACAAGATCTGCTACCAGCCTGTAGGCAGCTCTTGGCTGGCTGGATTCCTGGTGATCTTTCCACCACTGGTCATGGGGCTGCAGCGGGATTTCTGTGACTCCAATGTCATTGACCACTTCCCCTGTGATTCTGCCCCTTTACTGCAAATCTCCTGCACAGACACCAGCACTCTGGAGCTCATGAGCTTTGTTTACGCTGTGCTGACTCTAATGTCCACCTTGATGCTAATAATCGTCTCCTACTCCTATATCCTCAGAACAATTCTGAGAATCCCCTCAGTTCAATAAAGAAAAAAGACCTTTTCAACCTGCTCCTCTCATATGATTGTTGTCTCTATGTCTTATGGAAGCTGCATCCTCATGTATGTGAAAAACCTCAGCTAAAGAAGAAGTTGCTTTGACAAAAACAGTAACTGCACTCAGTACTTCTGTAGCTCCTATGCTGAATCCATTTATTTACTCCTTAAGGAACCAGCAAGTGAACCGAGCACTTAAAGATACTGTGAGAAAAATTCTTTCCTCAAAAACATTGGTACAACTACAATTTTAACTAAAATATACATGACTTTAATCTGAGAACCAATGAATAATTCAGCATTAAAATCTCTGTCCTTTATTTCTTCTCAGAAATGCAATTGTTTGGGCTATATTATTTAATATTCTTATATTGCAATTATTTCTTTTTTAAAAATTTATTTATTTTAATTGGAGGCTAATTACTTTACAGCATTGCAGTGGTTTTTGCCATACATTAACATGAATCAGCCATGGATTTACATGTGTTCCCCATCCTGAACCCCCGTCCCACCTCCCTCCCCATCCCATCCCTCTGGGTCATCCCAGTGCACCAGCCCTGAGCACCCTGTCTCATGCATCAAACCTGGACTGGCAATCTGTTTCACATATAATATACATGTTTCAATGCTATTCTCTCGGATCATCCCACCCTCTGCTTCTCCCACAGAGTCCAAAATTCTGTTCTACATATCTGTGTCTCTTTTTCTGTCTTGCATACAGGGTTATCGTTGACATCTTTCTAGTATACTGTATTGGTGTTTTTCTTTTGACTTATTTCACTCTGTATAATAGGCTCCAGTTTCATCCATCTCATTAGAACTGATTCAAATGAATTCTTTTTAATGGCTGAGTAATATTCCATGGTGTATATGTACCACAGCTTCCTCATTCATTCATCTGCTGATGGACATATAGGTTGCTTCCATGTCCTGGCTATTATAAACAGTGCTGCAATGAACATTGGGGCACACGTGTCTCTCTCAGATCTGGTTTCCTCGGTGTGTATGCCCAGGAGTGGGATTGCTGGGTCATATGGCAGTTCTATTTCCAGTTTTCTAAGCATCTCCACACTGTTCTCCATAGTGTCTGTACTAGTTTGCATTCCCACCAACAGTGTAAGAGGGTTCCCTTTTCTCCACACCCTCTCCAGCATTTATTGCTTGTAGACTTTGGATAGCAGCCATCCTGACTGGCATGTAATGGTACCTCACTGTGGTTTTGATTTGCATTTCTCTGATAATGAGTGATGTTGAGCATCTTTTCATGTGTTTGTTAGCCATCTGTATGTCTTCTTTGGATAAATGTCTTTTTAGTTCTTTGGCCCATAGTTTGATTGGGTCATTTATTTTTCTGGAATTGAGCTGCAGGAGTTGCTTGTATATTTTTGAGATTAATTTTTTGTCAGTTGCTTCATTTGCTATTATTTTCTCCCTTTCTGAAGGCTGTCTTTTCACTTTGCCTATAGTTTTCTTCATTGTGCAAAAGCTTTTAAGTTTAATTAGGTCCCATTTGTTTATTTTTGCTTTTATTTCCATTACTCTGGGAGGTGGGTCATAGATGCAATTATTATCTATAGCATAAAACCTTTATGGAATGATCTTATGCACTTTTATATGATAAATACAAACTAGAGATATAGATCCTTCATATATTATATGTGATATTTTACATATGTACTTTAAATGATATATATGATTTTAAATAATAACTAAAATATTGAGCAAAATAAGATTTCTTTACTTATTAATTCATGTATGTTTAGATCCAGAAGTATATATGTATGTCTATGTGTATACACACATTTTATATGTATAGGTACACATGCTCTGTTTTAATGTTTGTTTGAAATGTAATAGAGGGAACTCAGCCATATGAGTATAGGAATAACTGATAAAAATAAACAGTAAAAAGTAACTCAAAAATGTGAAGAAAAAGTTCTGATTTATGAGCATGAAGTTTGACTCACAATTTACTTATATCCTCCATAAAAAAGTTAAAAGTATATTATATATTTGTCATCATAACAGCAGTCAGTAATGAGAAAACTATGTTTTCCAAGTTTTTGTGTTTTTAAACAATTTATTGTATGGGAGTTTAAACAACATAAAGTTTGATACAATAAATTATCCTTTTAAGAAGAACTTCATGAATGTAGAACTTGTATAATGATAATATTTTAAGAAATGGTAATACCATATGCTAGAAGGTAGATTTCTAGAAGGTAGATATAGAGGGATCTAACAACAATTGTTTTCTTTCTTTCTTTCTTTTTTCTGCAAGATTCAATACATGCTAATTAAATTACATAATCCAATCAATTGATCTGAACAATAGCCTAAAGAGAGAAGCAGAATCTACTTCTGCCTAGTGGCAAGGTTTCCCCTCCAGAATTAAGTACTTTGTCCATTCACAGATGAAGTCTAAGTGCCAATAACATTACAACAGGTGTAAAGGGCAGCAGGAAATACACCTGTGTACTTTGCTTTGGTTTGTTTTCCTACCTTGTCCTACCTATGTCAACATTCTTTGTCATATTTTGCCACATGGTACAAATATCTTCTATATACTCCTAGAGCATAACACTGTGTTATATAAGTGGGCGGTTGCATTATTTACAGTTCTCCAGAGAAACAGACAAAGTTGGACCATAAACAAGGCTGAGCACCAAAGAATTGATTCTTTTGGACTGTTGGACTCTTGAGAGTCCCTTGGGCTACAAGGAAATCAGACCAATCAATCTTAAAGGAAATCAACCCTGAATATTCATTTGGAAGGACTGATGCTGAAGTTGAAGCTCCAATACTTTGGACCACCTGATGAAAAGAGTTGACCCATTGGAAAACACACTGATGCTAAGAAAGATTGAGGGCAAGAGGAGAAGGGGGCGATAGAGGATGAGATGGTTGGATGGACATGAGTCTGAACAAACTTTTTGAGATATTGAAGAACAGGGAAGCCTGGGGTGCTGCAGTCCATGGGGTTGTAGAGTCAGATATAACTTAGCAACTGAACAATAACAGAGAAACAGAAATAAGATAATGTGTGTGTGCTTATTGTTTGCATGTGGGTATGTCTGTACATATGTCTATACATACTTAAAGGAGTTGGCTCATACAGTGGGGGTTGGGAAGTCTGAAATCTACAGGGCTGACTGAGATGAAGACCCAAGGAAAAGTTAGTTACAATCTCAAGTCCAAAGGCAGTTTGGAGGCAGAATTTCTACTTCCTTAGGAAACCTCGTTTTTTTTCCTCTTTAGGCCTTTAACTGATTGGATGAGGCCAACCTACATTATGGAGGTCAATCTGCTTTACTCGAAATCTATTGATTTAAATGTTAATCATATCTAAAAAATATCTTCATAGTAATATCTAGACTGGTGTTTGAGCAAAGAACTGAGCAATATAGGCTAGCCAAGTTGATACACAAAATTAACCACTACAGTAGTTAATGCATATTTATAAAATATAACTGAACTCACCTGTGGATTGGCCACATCAGTGTATCTATGTTTTTATTTTATTAGTTTAAATATTTACATTATATTGGAATATAGTTGATTAACAACATAGTGCTAGCTTTGGGTGTACAGCAAAGTGATTCAGTTATATATATACATATTCTTCTGCAAATTATTTTCTTATTTAGGATATTAACAGAATACCAAGCAGAGTTCCCTGCCCTATACAGTAGGCCCTTGTTGATTACTAATTTTAAATATGGTAATGTGTGTATGTCTATCCCAAACTCCCAATCTGTCTCTCATTCCTACCCTTCATGCTGGTCTGTGAGTCTGTTTCTGTTTTGTATCTTTTTTTTTTTTAAGGTACCACATATAAGCAATATCATATATTTGTCTTTCTCTGTCTGACTTATGTCCTTCAGTATGATAATCTCTGGGTCCATTCATGATGCTGCAAATAGCATTAAGTGCTGGGGCCCAGCCTCGGCAGGATCCAGGGGTACCCTCAGGATGAACGGGGTCGGCGAAGAGAAAGAGAAAGAGAGGGAGAGAGACCAGACGCAGAGTCTGGCCAATCTTTATTTTTTTACCGTAGCTTTTATATTCTAAGTTAGTACATTTTTAAGGGGAAGATAGTTTAATATTACATCAGCTTATCCTTCATGAAACCAGGGTGTTTTCTGCATACTTCTTTGTGAGAGTCTTGTACATTATCTTCTGGCCTTGGGGCCTATTGACATTTTATGACCTAGGTGAATGCAAAGCTGTTTTCCATAATCTATTCTTTAATGAACACAAAGGTCAGTCCTTTTGCAGAAGTTATCTAAATTTATCTAAAAGGTTTACCACACAAAGACTCTGCAGCTCCGGTGAGGCAGCCCCTGTTTAGCATTCCTGGTTAAAATGAACAATTCTAAACTCTTATTTTTCTAAATCTTTAACTATAACCACTTTTAGAATAATATTTTTATGTTCTCTAATAGGGCTTCCTCACCTTCCGAAAGGCTCTGTACCTATTAGGGCCTTTTGTGTGATCAGGTTCTTTATGCTGTTTATGATTAAAGTGTTGTGAGCAGTCATGTGCATTAGTACGCTTTTGCCAAGCAGGCTAGAATGCCGGCGAAGTGTTCTAAATTGAAACACTCCTTTCATCCTGGATAATCTTATAGGATACCACCGTCTGGCGGACATATTAATTAAAGTTCTAAGTTGATTCTGTTTGGAAAGAGATCGGGGAAGGCCTTCTACCTGTGTCACAGAAATTAGGGAGTAGTCTAATATAGCAAGCATCAGAAAGACAGAGATCATCTTTAAGGTGAGCGCCGGGGCAGCTTTTCGAAATCCTGATTTGAAGCTTTTTGAGTCCTGATCTGCCTTGCTTGTCAGGTCTTCTCCTCATGACCTTGTCATGGGTGGGATCTCGTGTGCTGGCTCCCAGCAATCAAGTCATTCTTTTTTATGGCTGAGTAACAGACTATAGCATATATGTACAACCTCATCTTAATCCATTCCTCTGTCGATAGACACTTAGGTTGCTTCTATCTTGGCTATCATAAACAGCACTGAAATGAATATTGGGGTGAATGCATCCTTTCAAACCATGTTTTTCTCTGGCTATATGCCTAGGAGTGGAATTGCTGGATCACACAGCACCTCTATTCTTAGTTTTTTAAAGACCATTATATTTTTCTTCCATAGTGACTACACCAATATACATTCCCATCAACAGCATAGGAGGGTTTTCTTTTTGCCACACCCTTTCCAGCATTTACTATATGCATATTTTTTGATGATGGTGTGAGGTGATATCTCCTTATAGTTTTGATTTGCATTTCTCTAATAATTAGGGATGTTGAGCATCTTTTCATATGCCTCTTGGTCATCTGTATGTCTTTTTTGGAGAAATGTCTATTTAGGTCTTCTGCTTATACTTTGAATGAGCTGTTTGTTTTCTTAATATTGAGCCAAGTGAGCTGCTTGTAAATTTTGGAGACCAATCCTTTGTTGATCACATCATTTGCAAATATTTTCTCTCATTCTAGGGTTGTCTTTTCATCTTGTTTATGGTTTCCTTTGCTGTGCAAAAGTTTTTGAGTTTAATTAGGTCTCATTTGTTTACTTTTGTTTTTATGTCCATTAATCTGGAAGATGGATCAAAAAAGATACTGCTGTGATTAATGTCAAAGAGTGTTCTACCTATGTTTTCCTCTAATAGTTTTATCATATCTGGTTTTACATTTAGGTCTTTAATTCATTTTGAGTTTATTTTTGTGTATGATGTTAGAGAATATTGTAATCTGATTATTTTCCCTGTAGTTTTCTAGTTTTATCAGCACCACTTATTGAAGAGACTCTCTTTTCTCCATTGTATACCCTTGCCTCCTTTTGTCATAGATTAATGGGTCACAGGCACATGAGTTTGCTTCTAAGCTTTCTATCCTATTCTGTTGATCTACATTTCTGTTTTTGTGCCAGTATTGTGCTGTTTTGATTGCTGTAGCTTTGTAGTATAGTTTGAAGTCAGGGATCCTGATTGCTTCAGTTCTGTTTTTCTTTCTCAAGATTCCTTTGACTGTTCAGGGTCTTTTCTGTTTCCATACACATTTTAAGATTTTTTTTTCCTTCTACCTCTTTGAAAAAAAACATTGATAATTTGAAAAGCATTGGATTGAATCTGTATATTGCCTTGGATAGTGTAGTCATTTTGACAACATTGATTCTTCCAATCCAAGAACATGATATTTCTCTCCATATGTCTTTGTCACCTTTTATTTCTTTCAACTGCATCTTATAATGTTTGGAGTAAAGGTCTTTTGTCACCTTTGATAGGTTTATTTCTAGATATTTTATTCTTTTAGAGGTGATGACAGATGGTATTGTTTCTTTAACTTCTCTTTCTGATCTTTCATTGTTAATGTATAGAAATGCAACAGATTTCTGTGTATTTATTTTGTATCCTGCAACTTTACCAAATTTATTGATGAGTTCTAGTAGTTTTCTGGTAGCATCTTTAGGATTTTCTATATGTAGTATCATGTCATCTGAAAACAGTGATAGTTTTGCTTCTTTTCCAACTTGAATTCCTTTTATTTCTTTGTCTTCTATGATTACCATGGCTAGGACTTCTAAAACAACATTGATTAAAAGTGGTGAGAGGTGGCATCCTTGTCTTGTTCCTAATCTTACAGGAAATACTTTTAACCTTTCACTGTTGAGTATGTTAGTCATAAATTTGTCATATGTTGAGGTACTATGTTATTATGTTGAAGTATGCTCCCTCTGTGCTCACTTTCTGGAGAGTTTTTATAATAAATGATTATTGAATTCTGTCAACAATTATTCTGCATCTTTTGAAATGATCATATTTTTTATATTCTTCATTTTTTTGAAAGTTAAAAATATATGAGGCATACATTATTCAATAAAAACATGGAAAATACTTTCTTTTATTTGGACAGTAAGACAAGTGAGATGATAAGTCTGTTGTTCCAAAGGAGAAATAAAGGAATAAATATATGATCAAAAGACTACTGCTCAACATCTATTAGAAACTGAAAATACCTAATACATATTGGACTGGTTAACATCGTATAACAAAATTGTAACCTTTCAGGTATCATTAGTTAATATGCCACTTCACAGTGTCTGGAATATATAGCAAAGTCGAATCCCTATACATTTTGCTGTATATTAAATAATTTTTAGACAAACCTATTTACAATCAGATTGCAAATACAGGAAGTCACTGTGCAGCTTTATTTCTAAGATTTGGACATTTTTCTCAGTCTTTTAGTTCTGCCAACTCCTGACTTGCCTGCTACATATTCTTGGCATGATAGGTGGATTTTGAACAAGGATATGCTGTATTAGATCCATCCTATTGAATTTCCTGTCATGTATTGTCTGTCTACAGACAGATTTCAGACTCTTTGAAGTCATTTAGCAAAAGGATCTGTCCCAGGTGGTGTGGTAAATGTGGATTTCTAGCACCGCCTACCTAGAGATATAACTCAAGATTTTCTTATGGGATATTCAAAGCTATGTATTCAGCACCTCTATATAAAACTGGCATTTTCATCTCCATTTACTCGCCTATATCCTAGTTGATTCAGAACTCAAGAAAAAAAATAAGGGTGGAATTCCTTCAGAACCCATAATCCCAACAATGTGAAAGAGAGACCCAGACATTTTTGTGTTATGTAAGTGATACTACAAATTGGAAGCCAAATGTGACAACACACTTCAAAATTCTAAAATGTATGTGTCCTTTGCCTCAGAAATTGTTTTTCTGATAAAATAAACTAAGCAAATAAAGGAAATTTATACAAAATAGATAATATGTACTTTTATAATAGCTAAATATGAGAAGCTTTATTAAATAACAATTTATCCATTAGAGGTACAATGCAGAAAAATTATAATAAAAATATATATTTTGCCATGTAAATATTTACAGTTTTTGGCTTAGAAACTGACTGTAAGTATACAACTTTCATATACTTGTGTAAATATTTTACCATTGGAAACATAGACATAGAGTCAGTTTGTTGTGTTTTCTTAATACTTTGTTATCCATGGGTTGAAGAGTACCCAGAAATATGTTTTCATCAGGACATTATTGTTTTACTCTTGGAATATGTCTAATAAAATTGCAGCATCCTATTTTCTCCAAGGACCTGATTCCCACTGCTGCCTGTGTCAGGTATTTTGCCAAAATTCAGTGCATATTAGATTCATTAGTCATGTTTGAGCTTTAGTCAGGAACAACTCTCTATTTATCCAAACAGGGGGCTCCTGCATCTCTATAAGAGTCTGAGACAATAAAACATTCATTTTATTCACTGTGAAAAAATCTATCTTTACTGAGAGACATCAGCAATTACCATTTTCAAAAACTTCTAAGAATCAACTTATATTTCTCAGATATTTTAAATAAATGTTTTTTTTTTTTTTTTTACTTCAACTTTAAGACATAAGACCTTTCTTCATAGGTCTAGATGAAATAGAACCTTAATGAGAGTCAGTTGGCAACTCAGAAAGCACTATCCACTGCAAAAACTGCCTGTGAATATGTATGTCCTCAAGAGAGGGGCATTTATGCATGTGTTTGAGACCATTTATACTTTCAACTTCATCTTGGGGATGATTATGATTACACAGCTAATTAAAGTCATGATTACCTTCCATTGGAATAAGTTCTTTGGTGATTTCAGTTTCTTTCTTCTTTCACCATTTTAGTTCCTTGGTGTCTGCAAGCTATCAGACTTATCTATTTAAAACTCAGAGATGACAATACATTAATCTGATATATTTAAAAAGAAAGTCAGTATTTCTAACAGATTTTAGCTTTAGAAAAATTACATTCGAAAGGATTGGACTCATTGGAAATATTTATTGTATACATCATTACAGATGGGTCAGCTATCTGCTCACTCTTTTACTTCTCAGTAGCTACAGTAGAACCAGACATCATAGGTTCTCAATATGTTTTGAAAGAATTCATGGGTACCCATTAGAACAGTAGGGACAAATAGAAGTGACTTTCATATGATATCACTCTTATGAATCAATACAGATTTATACCAACATGTAAATATAATACACTTAGAGTGCCAAATTTCCAACAATATTGCCATCAGTGATCAAATTAGAGTGAGCTAATGATAAATGCAAATATTTTTTGAAATATACCAAACAGAAAATGCACCTGAATGAAAGTGGGTTACCAAAGCATTCACTTAACATCTGGGATCACAGAAGGTAAGAATCAGTGACTAGAAAGGGAAGACAGTTTGGGGGTCTGGAACTATGGTCTGAGTTAGGATGCCACAGTGAAGCACTGAGAGCTTCAGAATTTTCTCAGCTTAGTTCAGAGGGCCAATTCCTTTGTGATACTATCCAATAGAGTACCTAATTATGAGCTAGTTATTTCTCCCTTTGGTTCTAGATTAGTGCCCCTGTTCTATAGAGATGCCTATTAATCACAGATAATTTATTATCTTTCCATCATAGTGTGATGTTGATGCTTCTTACTGTCTTCATAGAAATAACACACCTTGTTTCACCAGAACTTAGGAGAAAACATTTGTAGGTTTCTTGTAGGATAGATTGCAAATAATAAGTGAAATGACTCATATAACAAACAAGTTAATTTTTCAATTGAAAATCATCTACTCCTTGGAATGGATGAAAAATAAATGACATAAATTCTTCACTTACAAAAGAAGCTACTGCCCAAGTAATTATCCAATAACAGCTGAGTAAGAAACGTAGAATACCTATTGCCTCATGTCCACAATTGCAGGTCTGAACTCTGCCCTCAGTATTTCTCCACACAACACTGAACAGGTTATCTACCAGCTTTATACAGAACACAAGAAAGGAACACAGAGCTGTAAGGATTCCCAGGTGGCGCTACTGGTAAAGAACACACCTGCCAATACAGGAGAATTAAGAGATGTTAAGTTTGACCCCTGGGTTGGGAAGACCCCCTGGAGGAGGGCAAGGCAACTGACTTCAGTATTCTTGCCTGGAAAATCTGATGGACAGATGAGCCTGGTGGGCTACATTCCATTGGGTCACGAAGAGTCAGACACGACTGAAGCGACTTAGCATGCACATACACATGGGGCAAAAAGAAAAGGAGGAAGAGGAGAAAGAAAATGAAGGAGAGAAATAAGGGGGTAGTGGCTTTCACCCACCATATACTGGGCACTCTCCATGGATTATCTCAGTCAATATGCACAATTATTACATGAAATAAATATCATTGGGGACACTGAGGGTAAAAAGGAAAGGGCATATAAGAACATTGTGTTTTACTCGAGACTGCAGAAATCCCAGGAAATAAACTTTTCATTATACATCAGTCTACAGGAAAGTAAGAGACTCAGTCATACCTATTTAACAACAAGGGCAGTCTCAAAGGGTCAGTACAATTTTACATTTCAGTTCAGTTCAGTTCAGTCGCTCAGTTGTGTCTGACTCTTTGTGACCCATGGACTGCAGCACGCCAGGCCTCCCTGTCCATCACTAACTCCCAGAGTTTACCCAAACTCATGTCTATTGACTTGGTGATGCCATCCAACCGTCTCACCCTCTGTCACACCCTTCTCCTCCTGCCCTCAATCTTTCCCAGCATCAGGGTCTTTTCAAATGAGTCAGCTCTTTTCATCAGGTGGCCAAAGTGGAGTTTCAGCTTCAACATCAGGCTTTCCAATGAATATTCGGGACTGATTTCCTTTAGGATGGACTGGTTGGATCTCCTTGCAGTCCAAGGGACTCTCAAGAGTCTTCTCCAACACCACAGTTCAAAAGCATCAGTACTTTGGTGCTCAGCTTTCTTTACAGTCCAACTCTCACATCAATACATGACTACTGGAAAAACCATAGCCTTGACTAGACGGACCTTTGTTGGCAAAGTAATGTCTCTGCTTTTTAATATGCTGTCTATTTTATTCATAACTTTTCTTTGAAGGAGTAAGCATCTTTTAATTTCATGGCTGCAGTCACTATCTGCAATGATTTTGGAGTCCCCCAAAATGAATTCAGCCACTGTTCCCACTGTTTCCCCATCTATTTGCCATGAAGTGATGGGACCAGGATGCCATGATCTTAGTTTTTGGAATGTTGAGGCTTAAGCTAAGTTTTTCATTCTCCTCTTTCACTTTCATCAAGAGGCACTTTAGTTCTTCTCCACTTTTCTGCCATAAGGGTGGTATCATCTGCATATCTGAGGTTATTGATATTTCTCCCAGCAATCTTGATTCCAGCTTGTGCTTCATCCAGCCTGGCATTTCGCATGATGTACTCTGCATATAAGTTAAATAAGCAGGGTGACAATATACAGCTTTGACATACTCCTTTTCCTATTTAGAACCAGTCTGTTGTTCCATGTCCAGTTCTAACTGTTGCTTTCTGACCTGCATACAGATTTCTCAAAAGGCAGGTCAGGTGGTCTGGTATTCTCATCTCTTTCAGAATTTTCCAGTTTGTTGTGATCCACACAGTCAAAGGTTTTGGCATAGTCAATGAAGCAGAAGTAGATGTTTTTCTGGAACTCTCTTGCTTTTTGATGATCCAATGGATGTTGGCAATTTAATCTCTGGTTCTTCTGCCTTTTCTAAAACCAGCTTAGACATCTGGAAGTTCACAGGTTCATGTACTGCTGAAGCCTGGCTTGGAGAATTTTAAGCATTACTTTGCTAGCATGTGAGATGAGTACAACTGTGCCATAGTTTGAGCATTCTTTGAGATTGCCTTTCTTAGGGATTGGAATGAAAACTGACCTTTTTCCAGTCCTGTGGCCACTGCTGAGTTTTCCAAATTTGTTGGCATATTGAGTGCAGCACTTTCACAGCATCATCTTTTACAATTTGAAATAACTCAATTGGAATTCCATCACCTCCACTAGCTTTGTTCCTGTTGATACTTCTTAAGGCCCACTTAACTTTACATTCCAGGATGTCTGGCTCTAGGTGAGTGATCACACCATCATGATTATCTGAGTCGTGAAGATATTTTTTGTACAGTTCTTCTGTGTATTCTTGCCACCTCTTCTTAATATCTTCTGCTTCTGTTAGGGCCATACCATTTCTGTCCTTTATTGAGCCCATCTTTGCATGAAATGTTCCCTTGGTATCTTAATTTTGTTGAATTTTAACATTAGGCTCATATAAAAACAAAAATCTTAAAGATCATTCTAAAGACCTGCTAGATCACTTTAAAGAAAATATATCTGATGTTTAAAACAAGTATGATTTTATTTGTATATTCAAATATTTATTACCTGAAAATGCCTTATTAATCAAAATCTTGTGCATTTTAAATTCAAAATTCATGAAGATGTTCCTTATCCCCCTCTTCAGAAACCTTACTTAAAACCTAAATGAATTTACCTCTATGTAACTGAGAGTTGAATCAAGAGTTTTAAGGGAAATACCTAGTATGGGATAACTTTCAATTAATAACATTTCAAAACATTTTTTTTCCACAACACCTAGGAGAGAATTCATTGGGAGGAAGCAATGATATATGTTAAGTATGTGTTAATATACTTTCATATATTGTATGTATGAAAATATATATATTTAGTATATATAAGGGCTTCCCTGGTGGCTCAGATGATGAAGAATCTGCCTGCATTGCAGGAGACCTGGGTTTGATCCCTGGATCAGGAAGATCCCCTGGAGAAGAGAATGGCAAACCATTCCAGTATTCTTGCCTGGAAAATTCCATGGATAGAGGAGCCTGGTGGGCTACAATCCATGGTGTTGCAAAGAGTCGGACATG
>NW_027224444.1:0-29355 GCF_023699985.2 Odocoileus virginianus | reverse complement strand
GTGTTCTCATGTGGAATCAACATGTTTTTTATGTATTTATAAAATTTATGGCTTCAAAAATCTTCAATTTCAGGGTATTATGAATGTTGTAATAGAAAATATATAATTATGAAATGATCTTGAATTTTCATATACTACTGATAATCATTAGCTCTTGCAAATAATAATTAATGAAATTAAAAACTTGTCATATTTCTGCAGCTCAGCTGCTTTGAGTCAAAATAATTATTTCCACAATAAGCTGGCAGGTTCCTGCTTGGAGAATTAGGACTTCAGTGTCCTTAGCTTTAACATAACTTGTGTTTCATTTCATGCATGCTTCGTAAAGTGGCCATTCATTATTGTGCTAAATTGTAAGCAAAGCATGCCACATCAATAGAGGCTAGTCAGTGGGTTCAATGTATGTTAGGTTAGACAAAGTGAAGTAGGATGTGAAAAATGTCTGCCAGATGCTTGGGTTAAAAAAACCCTTACTACTGACTTATTAAGGGAACTGAGAGATAACCTTCCTGTATCCTTATATCCACATCCTAGTACATGATAGGTTTACCATAAAAAGTCATTGGAGAAGGAATGTGTCCAAAATGGTACTTTATATTTTGAGAATTCATGAAATAAAATGCTCTTCTTTTTCATATCACTTTGCTGTAGTTGTAGTGGGACTTTTAGTAGAGATATATCTACATTTTAGGTTTAGATTTTCAGGCCCAACACTCAAGATGCAAGTTAGTGCCTCACAGTTAGGATATAGCAGATGGCATTGGGGTATAGACCCCAACCAGTGGTTATGAGACATAACCATAGCTGCCCATCAGCAAATATATGTTTTCCTTTTAGTGTTAAGTTTTTCAATATTAGTTTTGTTTTTCATTTAAATCATTAAAATGAAACAATTACTAAAAATGCATCTGAAAAATTATTTCTGAAGTTCTAACACACTTTTTAAAAAAAATCATTCTTTTTAAGTTTCCACAGTTTTTGTGTTCCCATATTTAGATTAACTCAAATACAGTCTTAAACCATGTTTTTGTAATTTGCCTGCCTTTTGAAATTAGAATCAAAGCTTTTTAGGGTTATAAGTCAGCATGATACAAGAAGATTTTGGTCATCACTTCCCTAATTTCTTAGTTGCTTTCCTCAGTTGGGGCCTTTCCAAAAAAAAAGCAGAGTATTTCAAATTACCCTTTCACTTTTTCTGTAGTTTATTTTCCTCCTTTATCCACACATAATAAGCACAATGAAATAAATCATGTAAATAGATGACCTTGTCCACTGGCAAGGCTGTTGTTTCCCAGGAGAATGGAGCTGTATCCTGTTGACCAAGAGAGAGAGTTCTCCACCCTCATAAATTTCCCCTGCCAGACTCCCAGTTTGGTGCTTCTGGAATGTTTAACATTTAATGTAGCCTGGCTGGGAGTTTAATAAATTTTAATTTATACCTTTGATGAGTCACAAAGATGGAACTATACAGTGTTATAAAATACTAAGCCTGGGTCAGCCTATTGTGATAATACAGGAAGATGTTCTCAGTGAACAGTCAAGAGAACTTATACCTGGATACTTGTTTCTATAGGTCCCATGTAAGCTTATCATTAAACTTGCCACATCAATTTGGAGCTGTATCTTTGTATCTTAAAACTAATTTGCATTCATTTCTGTATCACCAGCACTCAGCCCTGTGCCTATTGTACTCAAATAGTTTTGATTAAATGAATGATTGTATAACTCAAAATAAAATATATCCTAATTCATTGTTTAAAAATTGGAACAGACATTAATACTCAGGAGTGCCACACTAGTTTAATTTGTTGCTAGTTTAATTTGAACTAGATCAATTTGTTGCCTCCATATACCTCAAGGACAACTAAATCTTATTGTTGAATTCTGCTATTTGGACCTTAAATTGATGATTCTCAACCAGTGTGAGGTCTGTAACTCTAATGTTATGGGTTTAGTTTTATAACATTCATTTCATAATATATAAGGGAATGAACACATATAAATTTTAAATATAAATATTTATATTATTTTATATATTTATATTTTATATACTATATATTATATATTTATATTATATGTATATATGTTTTATATATTTTATATTTATATTATATATTTTATTTATATAAATATTTTTATATATTCAAATATAATAATTTTTCATTTATTTATATTAGTTGGAGGCTAATTACTTTACAGTATTGTAGTTGGTTTTTGCCATATGTTGATATGAATCAGCCATGGATTTACATGTGTTCCCCATCCTGAACCCCCCTCCCACCTCCCTCCCCATCCCATCCCTCTGGGTCATCCTAGTGCACCAGCCCTGAGCACTTGTCTCATGCATCAAACCTGGACTGGCGATCTGTTTCACAATTGATAATATACATGTTTCAATGCTATTCTCTCTGCTCACCCCTCCCTCACCTCCTCCCATACAGTCCAAAAGTCTGTTTTATACATCTGTGTCTCTTTTTCTGTCTTGCATATAGGGTTATCGTTACCATCTTTCTAAATTCCATGTATATGCATTGGTATACTGTATTGGTGTTTTTCTTTCTGGCTTACTTCATTCTGTATAATGGACTCCAGTTTCATCCATCTCATTAGAACTGATTCAAATGTATTCTTTTTAATGGCCGAGTAATATTCCATTGTGTATATGTACCACAGCTTTCTTATCCATTTGTCTGCTGATGGGCATCTAGGTTGCTTCCATGTCCTGGCTATTATAAATAGTGCTGCAATGAACATTGGGGTGCACGTGTCTCTTTCAGTTCTGGTTTCCTCGGTGTGTATGCCCAGGAGTGGGATTGCTGGGTCATATGGCAGTTCTATTTCCAGTTTTTTAAAGAATCTCCACACTGTTTTCCATAGTGGCTGTACTAGTTTGCATTCCCACCAACAGTGTAAGAGGGTTCCCTTTTCTCCACACCCTCTCCAGCATTTATTGCTTGTAGACTTTTGGATAGCAGCCATTCTGACTGGTGTGAAATGGTACCTCATTGTGGTTTTGATTTGCATTTCTCTGATAATGAGTGATGTTGAGCATCTTTTCATGTGTTTGTTAGCCATCTGTATGTCTTCTTTGGAGAAATGTCTGTTTAGTTCTTTGGCCCATTTTTTGATTGGGTTGTTTATTTTTCTGGAATTGAGCTGCAGGAGTTGCTTGTATATTTTTGAGATTAATTCTTTGTCCATTTCTTCATTTACTATTATTTTCTCCCATTCTGAAGGCTGTCTTTTCATCTTGCTTATAGTTTCCTTTGCTGTGCAAAAGCTTTAAGTTTAATTAGATCCCATTTGTTTATTTTTGCTTTTATTTCCATTATTCTGGGAGGTGGGTCATAGAGGATCTTGCTGTGATTTACATCAGAGAGTGTTTTGCCTATGTTCTCCTCTAGGAGTTTTATAGTTTATAGACCCCATTAATTGTAGCATGCCAGGCCTCCCTGTCCATCACTTCCTCCTGGAGTTTACTCAAACTCATGTCCATCGAGTCGGTGATGCTATCCAGCCGTCTCATCCTCTGTCGTCCCCTTCTCCTCCTGCCCCCAATCCCTCCCTGTTGGGGTCCTTTAATGGACTGGAACCTGGTGGTATGGAGTCGATGATAAGAAAGTAAAAGAGAGAGAGAGAGACAAAAAAAAGACCCGGGGACCTAAGCTCTGATGGAACAAAGGTGCTTTAATGATTTTTCTATGAGTGTATACAGGCTGCAGTACAAGAAACTGCTTTCGGGAATGATAGAGATCAGAAAACCAAACGTACAGCAACCATTACCAAGGGAACAAGGGGTAATGTTGGTCACAAGGTCAAGAGACAATCCATATCTCAAGAAAGAGGAACAAGACTAAGCAGTTTTGTCCTAAAGAGAATGTTTACTAAAGGAGACCCAAGCCTGCCTCACACAATGACCTCAGTCCCTGGGAGCAGCGTGCTGTTCCGCTTGAAGAGGGACAAAGGACTCATGAGAGACAGCACGTAGGAATCCTCCCGTCAAACATTCCCTGACAATTCCCCCTTATTTATTTATAATATTTGTAAGAAGAGTTCTGACCATCAGAGTTTGTTTAGTTTTGACAATCTTTGCATGAAGGCAACAGTAGACAACAAATATAATTGTTAAGACAATCACCAAAATTATAGTTCTAGACCCAATGCTATGAGTAAGGCTTTGAAACCATCCATGTGGGTCTAGCCCAGATAATTGATCAGCTAATTGTTTAGCTAAAGTTCCCATACTAGTGGAAGAGGGCAGATTATTAGAAAAGGTTTCACATATTTCTTTTTTGTAATAACTGTACATTCAGAAAGGCATTATCATATATGTTTTGTAAATGAAAATTTGTTTCCAGTTGTAGGCACTATTATAGAAATGAACAGGAGTAACATAAAATTGAGTAAAATTTCAATCACATTTTAGCATTATCTGTTTTTGTACATCTGTTCATTGATCTCCAACCCATTTGATGTCTGTTCTCAGTTCCTGTATTTCTTTTTGAATATCTTCATCTATCTGAGCCTGAGTGGCCCACATAGTATGAGCATCTTTAGTCCAATTTTGGATAAAATTATGTGTTTGAATTGAGGTTTGTAAAGTAACGCTAGTGATGGCAGCAATGGTGCAAATAGTTATTAATCCTATAATGCCAAAAATCAGCCATCCAATGAATCGTTTAGATCACTAGAGCAATTTAGTAAATAACTGGGAAGCAAGTTTAGCCTTGGGACCTTCTTCCCAGGGCCGTTGGAGATTTATTGGTAACCATAGATTATGTTGAGATTGAAGAATCAAAAGGGAGTCATTTTTTAAGGAAATAGAGCAGTTAAGTATATAATTTACAATTTATGCAAGTTACAGAACGTAAAGTCTTATTGAATTGTAAATTTCCTATAGCTACAACAAAAGGAAGTGGAACATAGGCTTGTATAAAATATGATTGATTATAGTGAAAGAAATAATTGCTATAGCTATGATTGGTCCCTGTGAAATGTCTGGTCCAAGTCCCAAGTTCTTCGGTGTTTGCAGCAAGTTTTCAGATGTCCCATTGTTTAGGCCCAATCTGTTTATCAAGGATGATTCGAGGACGAGGTGGGGGCCATTCCATCGTCAAACTATCCAAGAAGTCCTCTGTCATGGTAATGTTCCATTGTAGTATTAGTAACCTTCCATGTTACTTGAGTAATATAATCATACATAGTATTGTTAATATCATCTGAGCAGTTCAATAACCACATACTATGGGGTCCCCAATTGACAATTGTATGATTAGCTATAAACATTAATTTTCCTGATTTGGCCTGACATTTGTCTTAATGAACAGGAATATATTTAAAGTTCTTATTAGTAAACCCTTTGCATAGTGTTCTTTGTTTTTTCTTTAATTCTTTTCCTAAAGTTTTAGTAGTATAAACATGATTCATGGACAAAGAAAGGGCAGTAAGTAATCCAAGAAGCATCAGAAAGTCCTCTTTTGGAGGCAGGGGGAAGCCCTAAGTTTGTCGGCTAATTGTTTATGCATAATTCTGTTGTGCCCATACACAAAGGAAGGATTTCATAACCTAGAAAGATATTAATTAGTTTTTCTTTTTTTTTCAGGATGAGAGGGCCCCTCCAAGTTCCAAGGAGGAGGCATATGTGTTGACTCATTAGTGGATATGATTGGTCTTATATCTGTCCATTTTATAACCTACAATAAAAAAGGGGGGTTAGGTATATAATAAGTGTGATCAATCAAGTCAGCCTGAGCGGGGGAAGCAAAAGCAAGCAAAGCAAGCATAGCGAAGAAAAATATTTTCAGGATTCCGAGGCATTCCCTGTTGAGAAATCAGATTTTCAGTTTGATTAGTAAGGGTTTTTATCTGTCCCCAAGTAGGGAGATCATAAGGTCGATGACGTCGAGTGCGGCGTTTTTTGGAAATTTTTAAAGTCGCCATGGCTTGTATTGGAATTCTTTCTTCCTGGGTTTTTTGCTGTTTCATCTCTAGTCTGAATGCTGGGGACCCCCTAAGGTTGAATCTTCTGAAGAGGAAGTCATGTGAACTCGTTGGATCCATCTGGAGAAATAGAAGCATACCCCTTTCCCTGTAAGATTAGTTTCTTAGATTTCCATTGATTAGTTAACCTGTCTTGATATCAAATGGGCAAAGGAAAGGAGGTGTCCTTTAATGTTTCAAAATTTTTTGTTTTTGTTTTTTGCTTTTGTCAAAACATCTCTTTGTGGTAAGTTTAAAAAGTTTAAAACAAACAAGGCTATATTAACAATAGTTATAAAAAGAAAGCGATAATGATGAAAACATTCTTAGGAAATATTTCAGTCCAAAAGAAAAAAATCATTCAGAAATCTGTTTGGGACTGGTATTTGGCTGTGGTTTTGAATTAATGGGTTGATTTTCTCTTCATACAGTGTATACATTTTTCCTGATATAAAAAGAAATGGGATCTGACTGTGTTGTAAGTGGTTTGTGTTATTTGGGGCAAAGGATTAGGAGTAACCATTTAAATATTTTTTCTTAATTGGAATTATTGAAAAGGTGATGTAGAACAACTTGACAAATGAAATGCTGCTCACATCCAAATATATTTGACCTTGTCCTTGAAAAGAAATGCAGCTTAGCAACTGTTGAATCTCTCTGTTCAGTGTGTTAAAGAAGATGATTATACTTTTAAGACAGACCTGAAAAGAAGGTGAATATTTTATATTTTTTATATTCTTAGGAACAAATAATTTATTCGGGAAATGGTGTCTTTTGTTGTTTTTGTTTTGTATTGTGAAACAGGCATTGAAGTTGATGTTTTGTTTTAAGAATCTTACAGATTGGAAACAGAAATAAAGTCATATTAATAATAGTTATAGGCTTAAAGAATATATTACATTAGAATCTAGTAAAGTTTGTTCTGGATAAGGAAGATAAAAGTGTTCCTGTGTATTTCCTCTTATTTAATTTTTTATTTGCAGTTACAGTGTGTAATGTGTTTGTTTAATTATGTCTTGTGTTTGTGGATTATAAGGAATGTCTGTAATCTGTTTAATAGAGAATGAAATGTAAAAATTGTTTGAACTGCTTAGAAATATAGGCAGAGCCATTGTCTGTTTTTATAGAATTAGGTGTTCTCGTTATCGTGATGTAAGTTGATAGGTGGGTTATAACATGTTGTGTAGTTTTACCTTAGAGAGGTGTTGCCCCTAGAAAAGAAGAATTTGTATTGATCGAGACATGTAAGAAGGAAGAGGAAGAAAGTTCAGGACAATGAGTTACATTTATTTGCCATAAAATTTTCTTTCATTTGTCATAAGCCTTTTTAATATTTTTGTATTCATCATTTTATTTGCCATTTCTTATATCTTTCTATTAAAAGCATATATTTTACTTTTCTTTAGCAACTATGAAGTGTCTTGTATGTTGAATATATTTATCAAATCATATTATAATATATATATATCCATTCCTATATAAATATATATTTATACTAATTAGCAGCTCAAAATCTCTTCAGCTCTTCTGCAAGAAAAACCCCTTGTAAGAGTAAGCCAATGTTTAGCAATTAATGCTTCAAAATCCTACTTCATTTGGAAATGACCCAGCCATTCAACAAACTTCCACTATTTAGTTCAGTACAACTCCAGAAACCTAAGTCACTCCAATCCTAAGAGATTGTTTTAGATTATAGATAATAGATTATTCTATTAAAAATATAATTATTTTTAATAGAGCTTATCTAAAAGTTTTCATCTCATTTATATATTTATATATATATAAAGAGTTACTTTTTTGTTGACAAATTTAGTTTACCTTAAACCAAGGCATAATAAAAGTATTATATAATGTTGATGACTTAAGACATGTCTTAATTAGATTAACAAATAATTATATTTAAATTATATTTATATTTAAACATTATATTTAATATTGAATATTTTTCAGTTCATGTGAAGTTGAATTTAAATAGAGCTTATTAACTTTATATTATCCAAAAACAAAGACATACATTGAGACATAGATAATTTTAGATACATAGACATAGTTCTCCCTTTGAAATTTAAAATATCTTTTTGTTTTATTTATTTATTTTGAGCTCCACCAATTTGCTCATTGCTGGAGTCCTAGATAGAGTGGGCTGTGTATCCCAAGGACATGATAAGAGTTAACTTAAGGATTTTTCTTAGGCCTATTTTTGTTTCCAAGGCAGAACTGGAGCTCTAAAAAAATATTTTAACAAGTTAACCTTTTCCTAACTGCACATGCAAGAAGAACCGGTTTTGCAATTTCAAAAAAGATTTTATTTTAATCAGTTTTCTCCGGAGTCTAAAGAATATCATAGCCATTCAGTGTCAAAAATATCCTTTCTCCTTTTTGTAGCTATAGTATATTATTAATGATATATGCATGAGGGAATTTTTGTCACATAGGACGTAAAGCCTTGGCTACAAAATTTTGACAAATGCTAGGACTATTATGGAGACGGCAATGGAACCCTATTTCAGTACTCTTGTCTGGAGAATCTCAGGGATAGGGGAGCCTGGTGGGCTGACATCTATGGGGTCGCATAGAGTAGGACACGACTGAAGTGACTTAGCAGCAGCAGTAGCAGGACTTTTAAGCATACCTTGAGGTAACATAGTCTACTGAAATCTTTTATGAGGCCCGATATGATTAGGATAAGGGAGAGAGAAAGTTAGTCTCTCCCGGTCTAAAGGGTGTAAAGGCATATTTAAAAAGCAATCTTGTGAATCAGTAATAATAATGTGCCAATTTTGAGGAATAGTAATGGGATCTCTGGTTACAATGCACCCATAGGTTTCAAAAAAGAATTAACTTTTTTAAACTCTGTTAAGAGACACCATTTGTTATATTTCCTTTGTATAACAAAAATAGGAGAGTTCCAAAAAGAGCAAGATTCTTCAATATGTTTCCATTTTAATTGTGTGTTTATAAGTTCTTTAGTAGCTTGTAATTTTTCTTTCATAAGGGGCCATTGCTTTGTCTAAATAGGCTCATAAATTTTCTCAGTTATTTTAATAACTGTTTTGTTTGTAAAATGAGCAGTGGCCCCTAGGAAAAATGTGGAATGTATATCTGAGTTTGCCATTGCATAAGTAAGTCCCTTCCTATTAGATTAAGGGGTGCATCTATCACATAAGGTCTTAATGTTGTAGGTTGGCCTTTTGGTCTATCATATGTGTAGATTTGAATATTTTGATAAATTTCTTGTACTTTGGCTTGAGAAATTCCTGCAATTTGGCAAGAGACCTTTTGTATAGGTCAGGATTTGGGCCAAAATAGTTTGGAAATAATAATAATATTAGACCCAGTGCTGAGGGGTCCAGAAAATATTTTACCATTAATTTTGATATTTATATTTGGTCGGACATATTTAAATAACAATGATGTCCATAAGGATTGTTTTTGATCTGTATTACCAAATCTGCCTCTCCGTACATTAGTAGAGGAGTTAATAGAAGTGTAAGGCAAAAGAAGTAATTGAGCAATTTTGTCCCCCTTTTGAATTGCCATAGAATCTGAGCTGACATCATAATTTGAATTTCTCCTTTATAATTTGAATCAATTATTCCACGCCGAACAGTAATTCCTTTAGAAGCCAAATTAGATCAGCCCTGTAAAAGCCTGAAGGTTTGTGGGGGCAGGGGTCCAAAAACTCCAGTAGGTACTCTAGAAGGGACTGCTTAAGGGTAAAGGAAAAAATCATATTAGGGCTGGTATATTAATGGCAGCACTGCTGGACGTTGAGGGTTTGAGGGAAAAGATAGAATTTGCCCCTCTTTTTTGTTGTAGGGGACCTGGGAGGTCCCCTCTTTGGAGTTTCTTGGAATAGGTTTTCCTTCAATATCAAATTTAAATTTACTGTCTTTGGCCCAGTGCATTTCTCTATGGCAGCAAGGGCAAATTTTTGGAGGTTTTTTATTAGCCTTCTTAGGATAGTCCCTTTTTAAATAGTTTTTATCTCCACATGTAAAGCATCCTTCATTTCCCTTTTTAAAAGGTAGTAGCCATTGTTTCAGCTAGTATTTGCATCTTTTGAGTTTTTGATCCTAGATTGTGACAAGCCTTCAAATAATAATAATAGTCTAGTCTCACAAATTGCAGCTATAGCTCTTTGATATTTCTGATTTGCATTCTCATAAGCAAGTAATTTCTCTAGCTGTTTTTTGGTTTCTTCTGCGATTACAATATGAGGAAATAGCAGCTTCCAATCTAGCTAAAAAATTAGCAAAACTTTCATTAGGTTCAAACAAAGGAGAGACTTGGAGTTGCTACTGTTGGCAGAGGAGGAGCATTTGGAGCAGCCGGGGCAGGGCTAGTAAGAAAATTTTGAGATATTTTGTATTGTTTTAATTGGGCCTTTTCAAAGTTTTATCATTTAATTTATATTTATGTAATAAGTGTTCTGTCTGTTGCTGAATATTGGAAGGGCTAGAATATACCTTGAAATGGCAGAATTACAGCTTTAATAAGAGCCCATAGGGGCTAGAGATCAATTGGAATAATTTTTCCTTCTTTGGCTGCTCATTTAACATTTTCTTTGACCCGGAGCCAAATTTATAAGTCAAAACTGCATTTATCAGGAAACTAAGGATTATGTTCTACTACTGTTTGAAGGCAAGCCTCTATTCACTGGCGTGAAACCAGAAGTCCCTGAACTTTAAACAAATGGTGAAGTAAAGTAGAAAAATGATGGGGCTTTCCAGCCGTTTGACCCATGTCTTAGTACTTACCGACCTCAATAGGTCCCTGAGTCACTCCGCCCGATATGCCACGTATACCAGTGTCCCTGTTTCTTGGCACCATTTGTTGGGGTCCTTTAATGAACCAGAACCTGGTGGTATGGAGTTGACAATAAGAAAGTAAAAGAAAGAAAGAGAGAGAGACAAAAAAAGACCCCGGGGACCTAAGCTCTGATGAAGCAAAGGTGCTTTAATGATTTTTCTATGAGTATATATAGGCTGTGGTACAAGAAACTTCTTTCAGGAATGATAGAGATCAGAAAACCAAACGTACAGCAACCATTACCAAGGGAACAAGGGGTAATGTTGGTCACAAGGTCAGGAGACAATCCATATCTCAAGAAAGGGGAACAAGACTAAGCAGTTTTGTCCTAAAAGAATGTTTACTAAAGGAGACCCAAGCCTGCCTCACACAATGACCTCAGTCCCTGGGAGCAGCGTGCTGTTCCGCTTGAAGAGGGACAAAGGACTCATGAGAGACAGCACGTCGGAATCCTCCCGTCAAACATTCCCTGACACTCCCAGCATCAGGGTCTTTTCCAATGAGTCAACTCTTCACATGAGGTGGCCAAAGTATTGGAGTTTCAACTTCAGCATCAGTCCTTCCAGTGAACACCCAGGACTGATCTCCTTTAGGATGGACTGGTTGGATCTCCTTGCAGTCCAAGGGACTCTCAAGAGTCTTCTCCAACACCACAGTTCAAAAGCATCAATTCTTCAGCGTTCAGCTTTCTTCACAGTCCAACTCTCACATCCATACATGACCACTGGAAAAACCACAGCCTTAACTAGACAGGCCTTTGTTGACAAAGTAATGTCTCTGCTTTTTAATATGCTATCTAGGTTGGTCATAAATTTCCTTCCAAGGAGTAAGTGTCTTTTAATTGCATGGCTGCAATCACCATCTGCAGTGATTTTGGAGCCCCCCAAAATAAAGTCTGACACTGTTTCCACTGTTTCCTCATCTATTTCCCATGAAGTGATGGGACCAGATGCCATGATCTTTTGTTGTAATTATTGAACTTTTCACTCTGACATCTCATTTAATCCTTACCGAACCCCATGAGGTTGGTACTATTACTGTTCATATATGACAGGAAATTATTGCCTTTGTATTTGAATAACAATTTGACTGGACATAATATTCTTGGGACCCCAGTTCTCTCTCTCAAAACTTTTGTTCCCTCTTTTTCTTGTTTTGCATGTTGCTGTGTCTGAAGTCCACCTGGCCTTTTATTCTTATAAAGGACTTGATTTTTGTACCTAGATGCTTATACAATTCTTTTTTTATCCTCAAAGTCTTAATTTTTGAGTACATTCATTTACATAAACTTAGTGCTTTAAGACAGCACAAATGTATTATCTCAGTTCAGTGGGTCAGAAACCCAGTAGACTCAGTGATTTCTATAGGTCCCACTAGGCTAAAATTATGGCATCTGTCAGCCTGATCTCTTCTCTGGAGGCCCAGGGTGTAATCCACTTCCAGGCTCATTCAGGCAGTTGACAGAGTGCAGATCCATGCAGTTGCAGAGCTGAAATCTCCATTTCCTTGCTGGCTCTTGGCCGGGAGCTGTTCCACACTTCTGGAGGCCTCCTGCATTCCTTGGCTCCTGGCCCCTTCCATCCTGGAGCCAGCCACAGCGGGTTGAGTACCTCTCATGCTCTCACTCTTGCCTCTTGTTCTGCTGCATCTCTCTAACTCCAGCCAGAGAATTCTTTCTGTTTTTAAGGACTTGTGTGATTAGGCCCACTGGGATAATCACCCTATCTTGAGGTCCATAACCTTAATCACATCTGCAGAATCCCTTATGCCATGTAATAGCATATTCATATATTCTAGGGGTTAGGGTGTGGGCATCTTTAGGGAGGGCATTCTGCTGAAAGCTCAGGGTTTTTATGTTAATCATTTTTTATCACTTTTTCCTGGAAGACAGTGTAACCTTTCCAAGCTGTGTTTTAAGCACATTTTTCACGTATTTTATTTATCAACATTTTTTTCTGGTTCATGTGTTGAAACCTCTACTTGAATAATCCAGCTATCCTCAATATTGGATTCCCTCTCATTTTATCTCTAAATACTACATTAAAAATTGATTTTAGAGAGGTATTGTGTACAAACAAAAGCTGTGTCAATCTAAAGTGATGAATTTTAACAGGTGGACCTGACCACAGAACCCCAGTCTCATTCATGATACACAACATCTCCATCACCCAGAAGCATGCTTTGTAGCCCAGCCCTCCACTCACCCCTCTGATTGCTTTAAAACTTTTCTTTCTCTCTCTTAAACACTGCATTCACTTCCAAGTCTTGTTTCTGTGTCATTAATTTGACCTTCAGCCATGTTTCTTCTATTTTTTTTTCTCGGTTCTGAGTTAGTTTTTAATGATGTTATGTTTCACAATTTGTTTCCTCGGCTCTGTAGTTTTCCGTTTTATTCTGTGGCTTTATCATCTCATGCTTAAGCTCTCATATAAGTGAATTGTTGATCTTTCTTTGTGTTTTGGGGCTTCCCTGTGGCTCAGCTGGTAAAGAATCCAACTGCCATGAAGGAGACCTGGGTTCAATCCGTGGGTTGGGAAAATCCCCTGGAGAAGGGAAAGGCTACCCACTCCAGTATTCTAGCCTGGAGAATTCCAGTCCATGGGGTTGCAAAGAGTCAGACACACTGAGCAACTTTCACTTTCACTTTCACTGGGGTGGGGTGCAGCTAAAAATACATTCTGTTCTACTTTGCAAATGATATCATATGCAACTTAGGACAAATATTCCAAAATCAAAAGGAAGCACCGGAAAACAATTAAGTTAAAGGCATAGGTGTACTCGGTGGAGCACAGCTGTGGACACAGCTGGCAGCTATTACTTACTTGTGATTCTTACAAGAAAATCTGGCACTTTCTGTGATCATACACAAATCGGTCTTCATCATGTCCTACCTCATCTTTTTACCCAGTGTCAAAAGGAAAGGGGAAAGGCTGCTGGGAAGGAGGACTAAAAGGAAAACAAGCCAGGATTATTGGAAGTGGTCAGCTTCAACTTTACTGAAGGAAACTCCCATTTTCACCTTTCCAGAGGGCTCCATGACAGATTATTTATTCAGCTTCAAGACTCATCTGAATTTCAGAAAAAGAACTAGTGGAGAGGTAAGAATGGAATTGAAATATATCTTGAACCTGTCTGCTTAATCCCTGCTCCCTGCTAAATCAGCTTTTATCTCTCTTGGTCTGATCTACTTTTGAGAAAGAGAACCCACTAGGGCATCCCCTGGGAAGACCCTCCTCTTCTGTCCTCTTGTCTCTGCTTGGAGAGTCCTGAGGAGCCGGCCCACTGCACAGAGTATCTCCTCCTTCTCTGGGACTTTGCTGGCAGATCCAGCTGGTCTGTGACAACCCCTCTCCCAGGCTATGGTCCAAGGGCTCCATCCTGGTTGCCCACCCTCCCCACCCCCACCAGGTGTTACGATGAGCTAGTCAAGAGAAAATGAGATTTAAAGGACCCCTTTGCACCATCTGATGGCAGATTCTCTGTGTGCTACTCAGAGAACTTGACGGGGGACTAACCAGAAAGCAGCTCGTGGTGGTCTTTGGCCGGGTCATCTCCAGCCCATCATCCCTTCTCCTCCAGTGGCCATCTGTGACATTCCTTTTCTTTCTGCAGAGACTTTCTGGGAGCTTGGCAACTGGACTCATTGTTCTGACACGTGCAGCCACTTGGAAGCCCAAATTCAGAGACCCCAGTGCCTGATGGCCAATGGGCAGGAAGTCAGTGAGGCATTCTGTGACCAGCTCCAGAAGCCACAGGCTGCATTCCAGCCCTGTAACAACCAGGACTGCCCCCCCCCCCCCCCCCGAGGTGTGTGCAATCACTCTCTTCTCTCCTTGCTACCAGGGTTTCACTTGTTTTAAAATGCACAGTAATTTGGACTGAATAACTCAACCACTAACATTTGTTTTACGGGGACTGTATGAGGTGCTCAGCTAAGTAGTTTATGTGGATCACCTCACAGTCACCTATCAAGTCGAGATTATTCATTTTCTTTTTTAAAAATTAAGAAAAAGATTTTTGGGTTGTACTAAGCTGCATACACAATCTTAATTCCCTGACCAGGGAACCCAAGCCCCCCTGCACTGAAAGCTCAGAGTCTTAACCTCTGGAGCTTCAGGGATGTCTCCAATGTTGTTCATTCTCTATTATACAGTTGGAAAAGGTCCCCTAGGCCACACAGGTATGAGGGCCAGAATTCAAGTTGGGTTATTCTGATTTCAGAGCTTCGGCTCTTAATTGCCACCCTCACCTGCTCCCTGCACTCACAATGGACCTTAAGAGCACAGGGAAACTGACTTCATGGGTTCACCTAGGAGATATGGCAGTGGGCCAGCATCACAATGTGTTTGTGAAAAGCACATTCCTTAGACTCTACCCCCAGGGTCTTGTTGTTTAGTTGCCCAATTGTGTTCAACTCTTTGTGACCCCATGGACTGCAGCATGCCAGACCTTCCTGTCCCTCACCATCTCCCAGAGTTTGCCCAAGTTCATGTTCATTGCATTGGTGATGCCATCCAGCCATCTCATCCTCTGATGCCCTCTTTTCCTTCTGCCCTCAATCTTTCCCAGCATCAGGGCCTTTCAGTGGTTGTCTGTTATATCAAATGGTCAAAACTGGAGCTTCAGCCTAGCATCAGTCCCTCCAGTGAATATTCAGGGTTGATCTCCCTTAAGATTGACTGGTTTGATCTCCTTGCTGTCCAAGGGACTTTCAGGAGTCTTCTCTAGCACCACAGTTTGAAGGCATCAATTCTTTGGTGTTCTGCCTTCTGTAGGTCCATTTCTCACAACCATAGGTGACCACTGGGAGGACCGTAGCCTTGACAATACAGAACATTGTCAGCAGAATAACATCTCTGCTTTTCAACACTGTCTAGGTTTGTCATCACTTTCCTGCCAAGAAGCAATCATCTTCTGACTTTCATGGCTGCAGTCACCATCTGCAGTGATTTTGGAGCCCAAGAAGAGGAAATCTGTCACTACTTCCACCTTTCCCCTTCTATTTGCCATGAAGTAATGGGGCTGGATGACATGATCTTAGTTTTATTTACTATTTATTCTTTTTTTTCTTTTTTAAATTTATTTACTATTTATTCTTAAGCCAGCTCTTTCACTCTCCATCACCCTCATCAAGAGACTCTAGTTCCTCTTTACTTTCTACCATTAGAGTGGTATCATCCTCACCCCCAAGAGTAAAACCATTAATAACCTTTCAGTGTCATAGATGACACAAATCAATAATTTTAAAGGTATTCAAAATGAAGCTCATAATCTCCACCAAATCTGATCTACCCCTAGTGTTCCAAATCACAATGACTAGATCCTAAGCTACCCACCCCCCTTTCCTCTCACTTCCTTCTGTTCCTGTTAGTGTCTCACTGTCATTGTCATTCCTCATGAATGCCTCGTCAAGAGTCTCCTGAGTGTTGTCTCCTTCCTAGAGTGCCTTCAGAATTCCCTGATAGCTCAGTTGGTAAAGAATCTGCCTGCAATGCTGGAGACCCCAGTTTGATTCCTGGGTCAGGAAGATCCGCTGGAGAAGGGATAGGTTACCCACTCCAGTATTCTTGGGCTTCCCTTGTGGCTCAACTGGTAAAGAATCTGCCTGCAATGTGGGAGACCTGGGTTTGATTCCTGGATTGGGAAGATTCCCTGGAGAAGGGAAAAGGCTACCCACTCCAGTATTCTGGCCTGGAGAATTCCATGGAGTGTGTCTATGGGGTTGCAAAGTATCAGACACGACTTGTTCACTCTATGAACAGAAACATCTTTTATTTTACGTGTTTGTTTGTTTGTTTGTTTGTTTTGAGTATAGTTGCTTTACGATGTGTGTTAGTTTCTGCCGCATAGCACAGTGAACCAGCCCGGTATATACATACATCCTCTCCTTTTTGGATTTCCTTCCCATTTAGGTCACCACAGAGCACTGAGTTCCCTGTGCTGTGCTTTGGGGTTTCATTAGTTATCTATTTTATACATATCAGTGTACATATGTCAATTGCAATCTTCCAGTTCGTCTTCCAAGATGGCACTAGTGGCAAAGGATCTGCCTGCCAATGCAGGAGCTGAAGGAGACGCAGGTTCGATTGCTGGGTTGAGAAGATCCTTTGGAGGAGAAAATACCAACCCACTCCAGTATCCTTGCCTGGGAAATACCGTAGACAGAAGAGCCTGGTGAGCTACAGCCCAGGGGGTTGCAAAGACTTAGACACAACTGAACAACAAGGAGCATTTATGTGGTTCCTTTTTCTTCCCTTTGGTTTCAATGAGTTGAAATCCACCTTTTTGAAATTTCCACCTAATTTTGCCCTAGCTCTGAGGCCACACAGATGATGGCTTTTACATCGCTGAGGATGACTTTATCCCACCCCCATGCTGCTGTCTCTACATGGCAATTCTGTTGCTCTGAGTGAAAGGAAATCTGAGAAGATGGCTGGGAGTTATATGTGCTACTGCCCATTCCCAGATACGTGTTTGTAGGCCCTGAAACAATCATAGTGGCAGGATGGGCTTTCCCTTTGGAAGACAGTCCCCATAGGGTCTGACCTACTAAACTTCTGTAGTTTTTATTCTTAGGTGGCTCACGGGCACATGGTCAGAGTGCTCTGTGTCTTGTGGTGAAGGATTCTGCAGTGGGCAGGTGACATGTAAGCACGCAAGAGTCACAGGAATGGTGCAGGCATTGCCACTAAGAGTGTGCATCCCCAGAGTCAGGACTCTGACTGGTTGAACGAAGGAACTGGGTAGTGCTAACAAATGTAGTGTTTTCAAATCTTCCAGTCCCTGTAGTTAAACCCACGCAGCAAAAATGGGACTTCCCCTGGCAGTCCAGTGTTAGGAATTTGCCTTCCAATGCAAGGGATGTGGGTTCCATCCCTGGTCAGAGGGCTAAGATCCCACATGCCAGGAGGTCAAAATATCAAAACATAAAACAGAAGCAATGTTTTAACAAAACCCCACCCATCAGGGCCCCTCCCCACAGGGGAGAGGAGAGCACCCAACTCCTACAGGACATTCAGGAAACTCATCTGCCCAGGGAGCTGACCACACCACACGTGAGCTGGTTCAGGGGACTTACTATCCTATCCTAGACCTCCTGGTCCTGATTAACTCAGGCTGCAGGGATCAAAGTTCCCCTCGGCCCTTCTGAAAATGTTCAGTATTGTCAGTGTGGGAGGAGAATACACTCTTTCTGCATTTCTGCCCTGCAGTGCAGCAGTTGTCTCTCTTGAGAGTGATTGTGCTAATTCTTAGGTCATTAACTCCAAGTCCTACATGACTGTACACTTCTCTAACTGGAGAGGATGCAAAACAGAGGGAGATACGTCTTTCTGGAGAAATAAAGTTTATTAAAACTATGAAGAACCAAGGAGTTGGCAAGAACTATCCCCTCCACCACCAACATGGAAGGAGGGAAAGTGGGAGAAGGGGGACATGCCCGGGGGACAGTCCAGTCTATGAAGTTTCACCTATGAAGTGGGGTAGGAGGGGCAGCTGGGTCAGGGTGACGCTATTCTGGTCCCCCAGGCCACTCCAGACCATCCTCTGAGCAGGCCAGGGAGGTGCTAGATTTGAATCCCATAGTCCACTTGACCAGGTCCCAGGGAGTTCAGCAGGTCTCACCTTTTGTCTTGGTCAGTAATACATGGATTGTTTCTGAGCCTAGTTTACTTTTGAGGGTATTTCTGGGCAATCCACAACAGAAATGTTGTATTATAAAACTCCACATCTCCCAGCCACCCCTCTTTTTCTTTGGTTAGAGCTTGAGGAGTGTGGCTGCCTAGCTGGGGAGGAGCTTCTGGCAGTGTCGGCCACACTCAGGGAGTACTGGGTTCCCTCTGGGCTTTGAGCTGGTGTCCCTGGTGCCGCAGCTGTCCCTGGGGCTGCTGGTGTCACAGGTGTCACTGGTGCCCTGGTGCTGGGATGCCTCAGGTGTGGCGGGTGTTGGGGGAGTGGTGGACGCCTTGGGTGCCAAAAATGCGTCTGGTGGAGGGAGTGGCCCCAGGGTCACACAAGGCAGATGGAATGGGTGGGGAAGTGGTAGAGTCAGGATCTTTGAATTGTGGGTTGTCTCCTGCATCTGAATGGTCTCCCACAGAAATAGTCAGGCCAGTGTGAGGATGGACACCTCAGGGCTTGGAGGCTGGAGTTTTAGGGGGCTGAAGTTCTTCAATGCAGGGAAGGGCTTCACAGTGGTGGTTGGGGCTCCACCCTGGGCTCAGAGGCATCGCATTGTCACCTACGAATTCTGTTCACTAAGTGGCAGGAGTGGCTCCTCCTGACCCATCTTGACCCATGGATGCTCCCAAAGATGGAGTAAAGTGGCTGTATGGTTGAGGGTCAGCTTGCTTGCCATTAAACTTCTTGTTTTGTATGATAAGTAGTCAGGCACATGGTAATGCCCCATGAGACTGTGGAGGTGCTGGATTTGAATCCCATAGTCCACTTGACCGGGACCCAGGGACCTCGGCAGGTCTGACCTTTTGTCTCAGTTGGTCATGCAGGGGTTGTTTTTCAGACTATTGTATTTTTGTGCCTCTTACCAGGAAGCCTGCAACAGAAATGTTTCACAATAAAATTTCACATTCTCCCAACCAGACCCGTCATTTTCTGGTGTAGGGCAGAGAGAGTGGCTGGGGACACTGGAGGCCCGGCTTCGTAGGAGCTTCCAACTGTGTCGGCTGCACTCAGGGGGCAGTGGGTAACTTCTGGGGCTTTGCTACAGGTATCTCGGGTGGCCCTGGTGTCACGGCTGTCAGTGGGGCCAAGCGTGTCTCAGGTGCCACCAGTGTCTCGGGTATCATGAATGTTGCTGGTGGCCCCCTCCCCAGAGTGTTGGGTGAGCCTCGGGTGCGGCGGGTGTTGGATGTGCAGCGGGTGCCTTGGGAGCCGAAGATGCTGCAGGTGGAGGGAGGGGCCACAGGGTCACACGAGGTAGATGTGTCTCAGGTGTCACTAGTGCCCTGTGTGCGCTGGTCATCGGGCGTGCACTGAGTGCATCGGGTGTCAGATGTGCCTTGGGTGTGTCAGAGATCTTTGCATCATGCGTTCTCTCCTGCATCTGAATGGTCTCCCACAGGAAAAGCCAGGCCAGAATGAAGGTGGACACCTCACAGCTTGGAGGCAGGAGTTTTTTGGTGCTGGAGTTCCTCATGGCAGGAGGGGCTTCACTGCGATGGTTTTGCAGAAACCAGTACTTGAGAAACCAAGCACCACACTTGGAGAGTTGGAGAACTCAGGTTTATTACACCAGCGGGCCCAGAGGAGTTAACACTCCAAGCTCTGAGCCCCAAACAAAGGGATTACAGAGTTTTTATAGACAGACTATAGTGGGCAACACTAGCTGTTAATAGGCTGGTTTAAACTAAGGGGTTTTGCACGTGCGGGAACAGTGGTCAAGATGGGGAGGGGGATGTCTGACCTGGACAGGCATGATTAAGCAGGTTTGCAGGGGCTGGGCGATTGCAAAGAGCAGGACAAGGGTGAGTGAGATAAACTCCAGTTCCTAGTATTGCAAGCAGAGAAGGCAATGGCAGTCCACTCCAGTACTCTTGCCTGGAAAATCCCATGGATGGAGGAGCCTGGTAGGCTGCAGTCCATGGGGTCACTAAGAGTCAGACATGACTGAGTGACTTCACTTTCACTTTCATGCATTGGAGAAGGAAATGGCAACCCACTCCAGTGTTCTTGCCTGGAGAATCCCAGGGACGGGGGAGCCTGGTGGGCTGCTGTCTATGGGGTCGCACAGAGTCGGACATGACTGAAGTGATTAGCAGCAGCAGCAGCAGCAGGTCTATTCCAGCACAGGCTTTCTGAGCTCTGGCTCTGGTCCCATCTTGAGCCCAAGGGCATCTGCTGTCACTTAGAAGTCCTCTTCACAGAGTGGCAGGAGTGGCTCTCCTGGCCCATCTCGACCCATGGATGCTGCCAGATGTGGTAAATTAACTCTTGTTTTAGGGCTGAGGATCAGCATGCTTGCCATTTGGTACTTATTTCACATGATAATGTGAAATTTATCATGATAATTCCCTATGAGGGCACACGATAATATCCTACGAGGCCATGTGTTCTGGATTTTAATCCCATAGTCCACTTTATGGGGTCCCAGGCAGCTCGGCAGGTCTGACCTTTTGTTGCAGTTAGTCATGCAGGGGTTGTTACTGGGACTGTTGTAATTCTGTGCCTGTTTCCAGCAAGCAGCAAACAGTAATGATTCATAATAAAATTTCATTATTCTACCAGACAGCTGCTGCTTTTTCTGGCCTGGGCAGAGGAAGTGGTTTGGGACTCTGACTGCCTGGCTTGGGAAAAGGTTCCAATGGTGTCAGACTCAGTTAGGGGGCAGCAGCCACAGCACATACCCTCTGAGGCTTTGCTGTAGGTGTCCTGGTTCCCCTGGAATCACGGGTGTCTCGGGTGCTGCTGGTGTCTTGCGTGTCAAGAAAATGGCTGCTGTTGTGTGTGCCCCAGGTGTCGTTAGTGTCCCAGGTGTCAGGGGTGCCTTGGGTTTGGCGGCTGTCGGGCGTGAATGATGTGCAGCAGGTGTCAGGGGTGCAGCGGGTTCCTCGGGTGCAGAAGATGCCGCTGGTGAAGGGAGTGGCCCCAGGGTCACACAAGGCAGATGGGTGGGGGAGTGGTAGGGTCAGGGGATCTTTGAATCATGGGTTGTCTCCTCCATCCGTATTTTCTCCCACAGGAATAGCAAGGGCAGTGTGAGTGTGAACACCTCAGGGCTTAGAGGCTGGAGTTTTTGAGTGCTGGAATTCTTCATGGCAGGTGACAACTTCACAGTGATGGCACAGGGCCCCACCCTGGGACTATTCAAGCTCAGGCTTTCTGACTTCTGGCTCTGGTCTCACATCGAGCTTAGAGGCATCCACACTTTCAGCTTCAGATCCTCTTCACACAGTGGCGGGAGTGGCTTTTCCTGGCCTGCCGGGGTCCAGCCCCAGCAGGATCCAGGGGAACCCTCAGGATGAACGGCGTCAGCGAATGAGAGAAAGAGAGAGAGAGAGAGAGAGAGAGAGAGAGAGAGAGAGAGAGAGAGAGAGAGAGAGGGAGAGAGAAAAAGTGGCAGTCTCATGGTACAGCAGGTTGCAACATAATAGAAATACAATCCTGTTAACATAAAAGTCAGTCTTTTTGCAGAAATTCTCAGCTAAATTTATCTAAAAAGTTTAGCACACAAAGACTCTGCGGCTCTGGTGAGGCAGCCCCTGTTTAGCACTCCTGGTTAAAATTAACAATTATTGTTTTTACACTAGGGCTAAACTCTTATTTTTCTAGATCTCCAACTATATTGACAATAGTTTTCCACTGCACAACTTCAGCACATTAACATCAATCAAACATTGATCTAATAGCCACTTTTAAAACAATATTTTTTGTATTCTTTAATAGGGCTTCCTCACCCCCCAAAGGGCTCTGTGCCTATTTGAGCCTTTTTTTAAGGTTAATCTCTATGTATAATATCTTTTGGCTATCAGGCCTGTTGACAATTTATGGCTTGCACCTGGTGCAACTTTAAGCAACTTCAGTAGCCGACCCTGTCTTTTTTGTGGTTAATCTATTTTATTTCTATTAGGTGTCATCTCCATGGGAACTAGATAGGACCACATTTTTACAGAAGAGAAATGCAAAGGATTGCAAAAACAGCAGATATTGCACAAAACAGGCTCTTGGTCTAAAAGTTAACTACCTGCAAGAAGTTGCCAGCTAATCTCTATCTAAAGTATTTTCTATTAGGCACTTTTGTGGCTATTATATTTGTGGAACTTTTCTCACCCCACGGAGGGGCCTATGTTTAATAGTTTCTTTTGTTAGTGTACTGTGCTTAGGATGTTTAGAACAATCATGAGCATTTTTTGTAATGAGAGCATACATTTATCAAACAAGCCAGAATGCCAGCAAAAGGGTTTGATTTGAAGCATTTCCTTAATCCCTGGCCCCTTCATACCAGCGTCCAGGAGATTTATTAATTAGGATTATAAGTTGGTCTTTATTCAAAGAAAGAGGAGCAGGAGAGCTCTCAGCAGGCAACACAAGAATCCGCAGCAGGGCAAACAAGAACAACAGCAGAAAAGGGGGGAGGATACAGGGTGGGGTAGAGGCCGAGGCCAACCTGGAGGGTCCCTTATCCTAGATGGCCTTGCCTGTCAGGTTTTTTCCTCATGACCTCGTCATGGATGGGGTCCCGGATGGCCTTGCCTGCCCGGTATTTTCTTCATGACCTCGTCACGGGCGGGACCTCCCATAATGGCTCCCAGCACTGGCCCATTTTGATCCATGGATGCTGCCAAAGACAGGGTAAAGTAGCCCTGCTTTTAGGGGTGAGGATCAGCATGCTTGCCATCACGTTCTTATTTCGTATGATAAGTAGCCGGGCACATGATAATGTCCTATGAGATTGTGGAGGTGTTGGATTTGAATCCCACAATCCACTTGACCGGGTCTAAGGGAGCTCAGCAGGTCTGAACTTTTGTCTATTAGCCATACAGGGGTTGATTCTGGGACTATTGTATTTTTGTGCCTCTTGCCGGGAAGCCTGCAACAGAAATGTTTCACAATAAAATTTTGTATTTTCCCAGCCAGCCCCTTCTTTATCTGGCTGAGGACAGAGGGAGTGGCTGGGGACTCTGGCTGCCTGACTTGGGAGGAGCTTCCAACAGTGTCAGCCCCACTGGGGCGAGGCGGGCAGTGGGTACACTCCTGGGCTTTGCTGCAGGTGTCTCGGGTGCCCCTGGTGTCACAGGTGTCATGGGTGCCGTGGGTGTCTGGGGTGTGGCTGGTGTGTCTGGTGTTGCGAATGTCGCAGGCATCACACGTGCCGCAGGTTTTGCCAGTGCCGAGGGTGTTAGGTGTGCAGTGGGTGTTGGCGATGTGGCAGGTGCCTTGGCTGGGGAAGACACCACTGGTGGAGGGAATGGCCCCAGGGTCACTCAAGGCAGATGTGGTAGGTGAGGGAGTGGTAGTGTGTGTGATCTTTGAATCGTGGGTTGAATCCTGCATCTGAATGGTTTCCCACAGGAATAGTCAGGCCGCTATAAGAGTGTACACCTCCGGGCATAGAGGCTGGAGTTTCTGAGTGCTGGAATTCTCCATGGCAGGCAACGACTTCACAGTGAAAGCACAGGGCGCCACCCTGAGTCTATTCAAGTGCAGGCTCTCTGAGCTCTGGCTCTTGTTCCACCTCAAGCCCAGTGGCATTCCCAACTGTCACTTCTGACTCCTCTTCAGTGTGGTGGGAGTGGCTCTTCCTGGTCCATCTTGACCAATGGATGCTGCCACAGACAGGGTTAAGTAGCTCTTCGTAGGGTTGAAGGTCAGCATGCTTGCCATTAAGTTACTTATTTCATATAAGTAGTTGCACACATGGTAATGCCCTATGAGGCTGTGGAGGTGCTGGATTTGAATCCCATAGTCCACTTGACCAGGTCCCAGGGAGTTCGGCAGGTCTCACCTTTTGTCTTGGTCAGTAATACATGGATTGTTTCTAGCCTAGTTTACTTTTGAGGGTATTTCTGGGCAATCCACAACAGAAATGTTGTATTATAAAACTCCACATCTCCCAGCCACCCCTATCTTTTTCTGGCTGAGGGCCGAGAGAGTGGCTCAGGACTCTGGCTGCCTAGCTTGGGAGGAGCTCCCAACAGTGTGGGTCTCACTCAGGGGGCAGTGGGTACACTCCTGGGCTTTGCTGCAGGTGTCTCAAGTGCCCCTGGTGTCATGGCTGCCACAGGTGTCTGTGGTGCTGCTGGTGTCTCAGGTCTCTCCGGTGGTGCTGGTATCTCTGGTGTTAATGAATGTCACTGACGTTGCACGCACCACTGGTGTCGCTGGTACCCTGGGTGTGGGAGGTGTCTAGGGTGCGGCCGGTGTCAGGTGTGCATTGGGTGCAGTGTGTGTCAGGGGTGTGGCGGGTGCCTCGGCTGGGGTAGATACCGCTGGTGGAGGGACTGACCCCAGAGTAACACGAGGCAGATGCGGTAGGTGGGGGAGAGGTAGAGTCAGTGAGCTTTGAATCGTGGTTTGTCTCCTGCATCTGAATGGTTTCCCACAGAAATAGCAGGGCTGGTATGGAGGTGCACACCTCAGGGCGTAGCGGCTGGAGTTTCTGAGTGCTGGAATTCATGGCGGGCGATGGCTTCACAGTGATGGCACGGGGCCCCACCCTGGGACTGTTCAGGCTCACGCTTTCTGACTTCTGGCTCTGGTCCCACATCGAGCTCAGAGGCATCCACATTGTCACCTTCAGATCCGCTTCACACAGTGGCAGGAGTGGCTTTTCCTGGCCCGTCTTGACCCACGGATGCTGCCACAGACAGGGTAAAGTAGCCCTGCTTTTAGGGGTAAGGATCTGCATGCATAAGAATAGGGTTCTTATTTTATATGATAAGTAGTCGGGCACATGATAATGCGCTATGAGGCCATGGAGTTCTGGATTTGAATCCCATAGTCCACTTGACTGGATCTAAGGGAGCTCAGCAGGTCTGAACTTTTGTCTGTTAGTCATGCAGGGGTTGTTTCTGGGACTATTGTATTTTTGCCCTTCTTGCCAGGAAGCCTGCAACAGAAATGTTTCACAATAAAACTTTTATTCTCCCAGCCAGCCCCTTCTTTTTCTGACTGAGGCCAGAGGGAGTGGCTGAGGATTCTGGCTGCCTGACTTGGTAGGAGCTTCCGACTGTGTCAGCCGCACTCAGGGGTCAGTGGGTTCCCTCTGGGGCTCTACTGCAAGTTTTTCAGGCGCCCCTGGTGTCACGGGTATCATGGATGCCGCTGGTGTCTTGGGTGTCATTGTGCCAGGAATGTCACTGGTGTTCCATGTGCCGTGGGTGTCACTAGTACCCTGGGTGCCTGGGGTGCCTTGGGTGTGGCGGGTGTCAGGCATGTCTCAGGTGCTGTTGCTGTCTCAGGTGTCACGGGTGCTGCTGGTGTCACGGTGTCAGTGGTGTCATGGGTGTCACTAGTACCTCGGGTGCCACTGGTGTCTGGGGTGTCAGTGGCGTTGTGGATGCCACTGGTATCCTGGTGGAGCTGGCGTCTCCTCTGGTGTCTCAGGTGCTGCTGCTATCTTGAGTGTCACTGGTATCTTTGATGTCATGGGTCCCGCTGGTGCCTTGGGTGCCACAAATGTTGCAGGTATCACACGTGCCGCAGGTGTCACAGGTGCTACTGCTGTCACGGGTGTTGTGGGAGCCACTGGTGTCACAGGGTCTCAGGTACTGCTGGTGTTGCAGGTGCTGGTCCCACAAAGGGGCTGAGCTTGGAGTACTTGCCTTCACTTCCAGGCTGGGGGGGGGGGGTGCGTGGTAGGCTTGGTGGTCTTCTCCTGTGAATCATGGGTTGTCTCCTGCCTGGAATGGTCTCCCACAGGAATAGTCAGGCCAGTAGGAGGGTGGACGCCTCAGGGCTTGGAGGCTGGAGTTCTCAGCTGCTGAAGTTCTTGGAAGAGGAGGGAGGGCCTCACAATAATGGTCTGGAATCCCACCTTGGGTCCCTTCAAGTGCAGGCTCTGGTCCCACCTTGAGCCCAGAATCATCCCCACTGTCACCCCTGAGTCCTCTTCACAGAGTGGCAGGAGTGGCTCCCGGCCCATCTTAACCCATGGATGCTTCCAAATATTAGCTAAAGTACCTCTGTTGACAAACCCGACAGGGTCAAGAGTCAGCATATTTGCAAGTAAGCTTCTTATTTCAGACGATAGGTAGTGTGGGGCACAATGTATTGCCCTATGAGCACTCTATGCCAGAGCTGCCAGAAATCCTGTCCCTGGAAGGGGAAGGACCCAGTTACCATGACTATAGGACGACATCAAGGCTCCACACATCCACAGGTGGGCCCATGTAGCTCCGCCCCAGGACGAGCTCGGGGGATGTGTAGGCGGCAGTGCCGCAGAAAGTATCTAGCTTCTCTCTTGGATTGTACTCATTGCTCAGACCGAAGTCCAAAATCTTCACCTTCTGGTTCTCATCGAGGAGCACGCTGCTCAGTGTCAGGTCCCGGAGCACAGTGCCCCGCTGGTGGCAGTGCTGAAGGGCCAAGAGCAGCCGCCGGAAGCAGCCTCGGGCCCCTGCCTTCGTCATGCAGCCCTGCTCATCCAGGTAGGTGTGCATGGCTCCCCCACGGAGGTGTTCCATCATGAGGAGAGTCTTCTGTGTCAGTGACCTTCAGGAGTTTCACAATGTTGGGATGGTTCAGAACTTTCATACTGTTGACCTCGGGAAGGAGCTCCTGGAGACTGGAAAAGCTCTGTTGATGTTCATTTATGACCTTAATGGCCACCTCTTACCCTGTCACAACATGCCATGCCAACTTTACTTTGGCAAAGTGTCTTCTCTGATTGTGTAGAGGATTTTGTAAATCTCAGTGCAAGCCTCCTTGTTAGCAGAGGTGGCCATGAGGTCCATAGATAGATGGCTGTTTAGAAAAGCTAGTGCTACACTGCTCAGAGAAGGAAATGGCAACCCACTCCAGTATTCTTGCCTGGAGAATCTCAGGGACAGAGGAGCCTGGTGGGCTGCCATCTATGGGGTCGCACAGAGTCGGACGTGACTGAAGCGACTTAGCAGCAGCAGCAGTAGCAGCAGTGCTATACTGCTATAATTAAAATGGATAATCAGCAAGGTCCTAGTACATATAGCACAGGGAACTCTGCTCAACGTTATGTGGCAGCCTGGATGGGAGGGGAGTTTGTGGGAGAATGGATACATGTATATGTATGGCTAATTCTTTTGCTGTCCACTTGAAACTATTACAACAACAACATTAATCAGCTATACTCCAGTTTAAAATTAGAAGCTTTAAAAAAGAAAAGCTGGTACAATTGTAACTTGGGTTTGTAGCTCCACTTTTTGTTTTCAATTTGAATGAGACTAAAATGTAATAAACATGCACACACAAAAGTCATCATCTGTTTTAACACTTTTTTGGAGAAGAAAAAAATCTGATTGGTCTGTAAAAATGTATGTGTCTGACCTCAAGGATAGCATTTGGAAATTGTGGTGTCTTTGTCCTCCAATATGAAGGTAAGCCAGAGTCAGGTCCCTTTCAATACTGCAGCTCAGTAAGAGAAGCTACAAGATAGACAGATGTGAGGCAGTAACAGTAAGAGCAGGCTCTAGGGAAAGGAACCGAGGACCACTATTAATAGATGCACAAAAGTCTCAGAACCCCTATTCCAAATGCCACCTTTAATAACATTGTAATAAAGAAAATCTTCAAAAATGTTTAATGTGCAGGACCCTGTATTAGTAGTAGCCTGTGGAGTGTTAGTCATTCAGCCATGTCTGATTCTTTGCAACCCCATGGACTGTAGCCTGCCAGGCTCCTCCATCCATGGGATTCTCCAGGCAAGAATACTGAAGTTGGTTGCCATGCCCTCTGCCGGGGGATCTTCCCAACCCAGGGGATCGAACCCATGCCTCCTACATCTTTTACATCTCCTGCATTGGCAGGCACATTCTTTACCACTAGTGCCACCTGGGAAACCCCAATAGTCTTCAGGGCACCATAAAAGAAAAGCACACTCTGGATCCCTTAAACAGCAGAAATTAATTTTTTCACAACTCTAGAGGCCAGAAGTCCAAAAATCAAGGTGTTGTTAGGGTTGGTTTCAGTCAGATTTCTTTTACTGGCTTGTAGACAGCCCTCTTCCAACATTGTTGTTGTTGTTTAGTCACAAGTCGTATCCAACTCTTTTGCAACCCCATGGACAGGACTGTGGCCCGCCAGGATCCTCTGTCTCCATCCTCACATGACCTCTTCTCTGTGTACACACAGAAGCAGAGAGAGTTCTGGGTGTCTCTTCCTCTTCTTATAAGGATGCTTCCTATCGTATTAAAGCCCCACCGTTTAGCAAGTTATGCTAGGGAGGCCAGAGGTCCCCAAGCAGCAGGAGGAAATGAATGGCAAGAGGTGGACCTTTTTTCCTACATTCCTTTGCTCCCACTTTAGTCACATGAGTAGGAGGCTCCCTTTAATCCTGTATTGCTATAATGACAATGGGTTCTACCTGAAAGTACCTTTTTCCCAAACCTTGAGCTGCTAATTGCCCAAAGAAACAATGCATCTTACTCTTGAAAAAGTTTTTCTTAAGCTATGTTAATGTAACTATGTGTTTGTTTGGAGGTCTGTTTTCCTTTAAGACTTACATCAGTTGTTTTGTGGATACAATATATCTCACCCAGAGACACCTAGTCTGGAGAGGACTCCCCTTGTGCAGATACGTATGTTGTGGGAGAGAAACCTGGTGCAACTCTCTCAACCTTGAAGTGTTTCTTCTATCTATGATCAACAGCTTGCTAACAGGCATAAGATGCCTTGCTAAAAACTGGCAAGGGGCTATCTTTTCTGCCCCCTTCTGCTGTCTATTGTCAGAAGCTTTGTCTATCCTTTTTGTGCTTTAATAAAACTTTGCTACACAAAAGCTCCAAGTGATCAAGCCTCGTCTCTGGCCCCAGATTGAAATACTCTCATCTGCAGGCCAAGAATTCCTGTGTCGTTCTTGGCTCACAACCACAACCTTTCATCTTCGGGGCTCTTCCAGGATCTTCAGGACATGGT